>NW_024355203.1:1460059-1523284 GCF_902729225.1 Pteropus medius | reverse complement strand
TATTCCATGCTAACTCATATAGGTAGAACGGTTCTCTTGAGAAATCAGACTAGAAATCATAAGAAAGTAAGATATTATAGTTCAGAGGGATTTCTCAACACAGTATTAGTCAAGCATAATGAAACACTGCTTAGTGCAAGAACAGAAAAGTGGTCACTGCTCTTTGTACTTTGAGTTAGAAAGCAGACGACAATGGTCAAAATTCAGATTTTCGACTAAGGTCAGAGTTTTAAAACATCATGATCCAGGATATAGCAAAATGAAAAGCAAGTTTGTTTGTGTGTATTTTTAATTTTTATTTTTTTATTTTATTTTTTAACACAACCTCATTTTTATCTAATTTTATTTTTGGTGACATACAAACAATCTTTGCAATTTTTAACTTATTCCAAGAAATGGTTTTATACCATCTCTTGTTTCTTGGATTTTAGAAAATGCAGACTACATTGAAACTTCTACTTTCAGAACAAAAATTTAAAATTTAGCCATACAGTACCATTCCATCTTTCAAAACTAAAAATAAGCCAAACTCCATCGAAACACATTTCTGGCCCATGGGGTGAGGGGTGGGGGGCACAGGAAATTCTCTCAGTCTAGGTAATATCAGAATTTGGGAAAATGTATTAGATATGATAGTCACTGATACTAACCTTTATATGTCTATTAGCTTAAATATATATTGGCAAATTAGAATGAAGTTTATGGGACATTATGGCTTATAGCTTGTGTATTAACTCACCACTACCTTTACCTTATTTTTCTAGCCATTATTCCTTTCAATTTTTGCATCTATTTTAAAAATCTTTGAAGAAATAAATCCATTTCTTTGCTAATAAAACTGGGTACAAATACACATACATACATACATGCATGCATACATACATACATACATACATACGTACATACGTATGGACATATTACTGTTTTCTTCGAAAAGAAAATACATTCTTTTTATAAGGCTTTCATAGCAATACAAGGAGATAATCCTTGTAAAGATCTGTAATTATATTTTATTCAGAGGGAATATTATAATTACTGCCACTATTATTTCTCCAGAAAGGAAATAAAATCATTATAGTTGGGTATTTCATGCAAATCTAACAGCACTTGACAAAGAGTTTGGAATTGTGTGCAATCAAGCTATTCTGAGCCGAAGATTAACACTGTCAAATGTTATTTGTCTTATTAAACTCTGTTCAATCTTAATTTAAAATACACATCAGTCCATATGTAGATTATATATTCTCAAAGGTCTGTCTACTCTTTCAGGTGACTTAATCATATTTCTTGGCACTATTCTTGCTAGCCAAAAATAAATGGAAGTTGATACAGTTCTTGGGAGGAATTAGGTAGAATTATCAATCACAATAAATGCCCCAAACATATGATTTTTCAAGCTTCTCATACTAGAAATCAGAAGCAAGGAAATTTTCACCCGTTCTTGAAAACAACAAATTCACATTTAATTGACGAATGTTTGGCTTTTGAATATGACACATTTTCAAACAATTATCCTTCACATAGAGGAATTTTTTTTTAAAGGAAAATGGTTTAAGAACAGAAAAGATACAGAGGAAAATGAAAACGAAAAATTGAAAACTTTTATTGTTACCAGTTTTCAAATAAGTTAATGATATGGATGAGGTAACTTCTATCTCCACTTGTACTTATTTGATACTAGTAATATCTAATAAAATGTACAGAAGCTAACATTTATTGAGGCCTTACTCCTTGCCAGGTATTGTGCCAAGCACTTATATCATTTAATCTTCACAGCAACTTTATAGCTATTATTTATTGTAATACCCTTATTACAGATGAGAAAATTGAAGTTTAAACAGTTGCTCAACTTGACAAGTCATATAGCTAAAAAGAGACAAGTCAGTTTTTGAGACCATGCAGTCTGAATCTAGAATCTACTGCATCTATCATGCAAAATGAAGTTGACAATCCTGTAACATCAATAGAGATGGCCAGACTTGCACTGTAATTGCATACATTTTGAGAGAATCTCACAGAATTAATAAAAATAAATATTTCTGTCTAAATACCTATCTTATTTCTTTAATTTGAATGTTTGACTTATAACCGTAAGTTTGGAAAAGTAAAACTTTTACAAAATGTATATTCACAAATAAAAGGTAATTTTTAGTTGTGACAATTTTCCCATGATCTGAGAAGCAGTGACAAAGATGCTCTACTTGACCAAATTTTAATCAGGCTCCCCTGAGCAATCTTCTCAATTAGGCCTCAACCTTAGCCTATAAGAACTGCAACTTTCAGCTCAAATGATTTCATCACTCCCACCCAAAACAAAAAGGCACAAACAAGCATTAGTATAGTTTCTAAAACCTCAAGGCCCCATACTTAGAATGATAACCTTACCTCCTTAAGCTACTAGCTGAAAAAGCTCAGCAATGCCAAAAGAATTTACTGTTTGTCCCAACTCATACGTTACTATGGGCTCCTTACCTCCCTTTTCTTAGAGCAGGGATCCCCAACCCCGAGAACATGGACAGTACTGTGGCCCGTTAGGAACTGGGCCACACAGCGGTAGGTGAGCGGTGGATGAGCGAGCAAAGCTTCATCTGTACTTGCAGCCGCTCCCCAGCGCTAGCATCACTGCCTCAGCTCCATCTCAGATCATCAGGCGTTAGCTTCTCGTAGGAGCACCAGTCCCTGGTGACAAAAAGGTTGGGGACTGCTGTCTTAAAGCATTTACTTTAGAAAACTTGCAATTGTAATTTCTTTCTCTGTCTCTTTGAGATGTATCTTCTACAACCCAAGAAAGTCTTTCTCAAAGACTTATGAGACATCTCTTTGAAACGTAATCATCAAGAAAGATAGGGCCTTTTTTCCAGTCTCTGTGGGGAAATGGGAGCTTAACTTTGATAAGGGACAATTAGCAAAAATGGGTAGCCTAATCACATTGACTAAACTCCCCTCTCCAAAGTCCTTCAGTACTTTTCCTTTCGTACTCCTCAGCATTTAACCACCGCCCCCCATCTGTTTCAGTGGAGTGGAACTCCATTCTATACTGATCTCTCTCTCCTACTGAGGTATCATGAACAAAATCTGTCTTGCCATTTAACAAAGGTCCAGTGCAAAATCTTTCTTTTACAGGAATAGGGGAATTTAAACAATCACATTTGATCCTAGAAACTTAACGAAAAAAAAAAATCAATAATGCCTCAAGTCAAAATACTTTAATGCAAACTGAACTGCCTATAAATATGCTCAACAAAGAAAGAAAATTAAAAGTGTTCTCTTGACCATATTCCATATCATTTGCATGATTTTTTTTCTTGAGTATGTTACTATAATGGGATTGTTTATATTCTCTGGAAGGGATTCTTTATATTATAACTTTTAAATAATAGAAAAACCTTATAAATAGATAATATAAATTGCCTTAAGATACAGAAAAGGCATATTTTTACAAAAATAAGTGTTACGATGACTATAAAAATTGCCAAAATTATCTCAAATGCACAGAACTGACTATAGTGAAAATTAGAGTAATGAAGATAAATTTTTAGAAATTTAAAAAATAACTTTGAATGCTAAAATAGGCAAATGGAAAATATAAAACAAAAACACCGACATTTATGAAAAGAATTACTAAGTCAGAGGTATAGTTAATTATATTTGTAAAGTAGTTAATAAGATATTAAATTTATAAATAACATAATATTCTATATTTTGATATGAAGTAGGGTTCCAGATACAATTATAGACTCTAGAAATTTCAAACTATAATATGAAAAGGGTTATCTTTAATTTTTCCTTGTTTATTCTTGCTCCTAATCAAATACCACACATGATAAAATGGGTAAAAGAATAAATAAAAAATCCCATGTAGTATAATATACAACCAGTATAACTATCATATTGTATAGTAATATTAATATGAGCTTAATAGTATAAATGTGTTAAGTATTAATACACGTTTAATAGCCTTTATAATAGAGAAAGCTATTATTACAAGTGTAGATATTATATCCTGCCCAGATACACTATAAAAATGTCACTCTTAACACACACTGAATTTATGATAAGACATTATTTCATTGGGAAAAAATGGTGCTTCACCTGCATACATTCAACTGCATACATTCAACTGTAGCAGTTTTCTCTCCACTTTTCAATGAGATTTTGAATTGAGAAAAATAACCTGTTAAAATTTCAGATGAATCATTTGCAATAGTCATATATTCAAAGATGCCACATATGTGCTATTAGGAAGAGTGATCATTCCATACTTTCAAAATTTATTGCTGCATCATTTTTCTGAGTGAAAACTGCTCAGCCACCAGTTCTTGGAAGGAGAGATACTAAATGCAATCATGTGGGGGCCCTGCCAGAGCCACTCAAGTTGACAAGTTTTAGCTACACAGAGCCTCTGAAATGGCTCTGCCTTTGCCTGGGAACACAATGGCCATGGCAATGATGCAAAGCAAGACGATTTTCTGAGAACATCTTCTTTATTACAATGTAGAGTTGCTTCTTCAACTGTTAGACTCTTTTCAAAACAGACGTTTTGCTCTCAGTCCTATATTCTAAATGCACAACTTTAAACTCAGAACATTGTTTAATGCATAGACTTATAAACTTACATTAATGTAGCAAAAAGCTATATGAATATCTTGAGCAAACAGTAGGTGTTTAATGAATATGGAGTGAACGAGTATAAACCGCATTTGCTTCAACTAAGTTTTAAAAGTAAAACTTGGAACATATGATTTAATAATTGAATTTTATGACAGTCTGTTGAGATCCAGAAATAATTTTCCCTAAATCCAGTCTGAATTTACTTCCAATTCCTTTTATATCATCATTCCTTGTATCTGCCTATATTAAAAAAAAAGATCACAAAATTGCTTGTCATCTGGAGTATATTTTATTCTTTGAGGTAATTGGTAACCCCTTAGTTTTATTAATGTTGAAAAGTAATTAAACTATATAAAAACATTCACAGAGAATATATATATATTTTAAAGTGATTGTTATAACATTATCCAAACAAAACCACTCATCTCTTTGGTGTTTTTCTTGGGCTATTTTTCAATGTACATCTTAGCTTTAGACAAAGTATTTGTGTAATTTTATAATTTAATCTTTCTATTACCATATCTTCATAATGATCTCTGTTAACTGCTAATAGTAGTGGATATTTATTAGAAATTTATGAATACCGGCCAAATGAATAACTGTAATTTACTTAATTTTTTCGATTATATAACAAATCCAAGAAGGCCCCTCTGATCCTTCTCTTGCCTAAACAAACATGTTCCACTCTCCCCATATATTCTTCATGGACATGATTTAGTTTTCCATTTTTCCAATAGTTCTTTTCTTGAATACAGCCTACATTTTGTATCTCTCTTAAAGCATAATCACAAGAATAGAACATAATTATCCTGGAGTGATAAAATGGTATAAAACAAAGTAGTATGATAATTGCCCAGAGTCTGTTTCAAAGGTTATTAAAGTTAATTTGCATAAGAATTGCCTAGGGAGTCTTTTAAATGCAGATTTCTGGGCCCCAGCCTTAGAGATTCTATTTCAGTAAATAACTTGTTGGGTCCTAGAAGGTATATTTTAAAAAACTTCCAGGTGATCTTGATGCCATAGGCCACACTTTAAAAATACTGACCCAAGGAATATATTTACATTATAGTGGCCAACAACTGACATTGCCTTTTAACAGACACATCAAACTGACAGTTACACTGAGCTTGCTGGTACATAAAAACTCTAAAATCTATTTTGCCTAATCCAGTCACTTTTTCCTTTTTCCTTCCATGTACAGTTCATTATTGTGTGGCCCAAGTAAAGAACTCTGTGTATCCTTATTATTTTTCAATTTGTTACACTGGCACTTCCTTCTAGTCTGAAGGTGTTTTCTAGCTTTTCATTGTTACTTTACTTTGTGTAATCCATAAATTTGATAAACCTTGTCTTCTATCTTTATCCAACTCAAAACGTTATGCCACAAGAGCCAAAAGAAAAGAGTGGAAACATGATCATGACTGTGTTTTACAAATGCTATCATTCCATCTAGACTATTTTTCATCTCAGAAATATATGCCACTATGTTTTGGACATCATTATTTACTTCTAGAAAGACTAAAATAAAAGCAGTATTCCTGTAATGAATTTGGGTTTAACGCACATAGCAAAACCTTTTTGCCATATTACAAAAATTTGACCTCTATTAAATACATGTATTTTAAAAATCTGTATTTTAACTTTTAAGATGTCGGCTTTATACCTTCTGATACAATAAACCAAACATGCATTTCTGTGATTTCTCAATTCTAAAATCCTCAAACTCTTTACCATTAAAAAATAAAATATTAATACTCATATCATTTGATTATAAATTTCACTCATCTAATCTGCTTTAAACAGAAGAAATTCATAAAATATCCAACTCATATTTCAATGGACTTATATTATTAATATTTCATGGAAAAAAAAAGCAATAGAAACTCAAGGGCTATCAAATCATCTTCCCACATTGACCATTCAGTATGTTCTGAAACTCTTCTCATGGATTTCATCATGGCATTTTTTTCTTGCTTCAATCCTCTTTATTTGTTATTATTACTCCTACTCCTACTCTTATTCCTACTCCTACTTCTACTCCATCTCTTACTTGGCACTTCCTCGTATTTTACTGACCCTAGAATTTACTGACTCTAGGATTCTGTCCTCAATCCTTTTTTTCATATTGTATGTTCTCTGTACTCACAGTTTTAACCAATGACTATACATTGCTTATTCCCAAATCGATAACTACAATTGAGATTAAACTCCTAAACTCCAAATCCTTATATTCAATTTCCTACTGGATTTTCTACCTGAATGTATTTTAGGCACCTTAAACTCAGTATGTCCCAAAGTGAATATGCTCCTTGTTCCTTCTCTTTTATTCTGCATTATTGTCCTGGTTCTCTTACTTCCATTGGTTGATGACATCATAATCCAACCAGTTAACCGCTGTAGTTATTCTAACCTCTAGTTATTCTAACCTCCTCTTTCTCTCACATTACTTACATCCAACCAGTCACTGAGAATATTGAATCTTCCTCCAAATTCTCTGTTTAGTTTACCTCATCTTTTCTATTTTTGACTTGCAATATTTAAGAACTTCTTTATCAGTCTCTGTCTCTAATTTCACCTTCTCCCTAGTCTTCCTTCATGCCATTTTCAGAATAATTACAGTAGGTACAAAATCGAGTTTTCAAAAGTCACAATTTTCCTTTTATTTTTTCGACAACTAAATCAATATGCGATGGGCTCCTAAATTTGAGACACTATCTCACCTACCCCAGCCTTGCATTTAAATTCCAAGGAACTTAAATGGTGTCAGATAGAGCAGAGCTTATTTAGTTATTAAGAAAATTATCTACCCATACTGGCATCTCATGAGATATTCTCATTGTTTTCTGGTCTGAAGCTCTTGGTTTCTTGGGAACTTGCTTCTGGGTTCTCTTTGTCCTCGGCAACACTGTTTGACAACCAATCCCTAACCTGCAAACCTCCCAGTAATAGAGAAATCAAAAATGATTACAGGCAGGTAGGTCAAAAAACAAACAAACAAACATCTTTTCTTCTATAAAAATTTCCACTGAAATAACCTTTCTAAAAAGACTATGAAATTAGGGGGATCGTTTTAGAAATTATATAAATGTCTAACCAATGTATTGTATACTTGAAAGTAATAAAAAAAGACTATGAAAATACAATGTTGATACTAAGTAAATATAATTTATTGATGGTCCAAATTCCCCAATTTAAAAAGTAAGAATGTCACTCACATGCCAAGTGATACAGGCAACACTTCAAAGATCAGCAGTCTTTCTAAGAAAAGCTGCTGTGGATGGAGAAAGCCTAGACATAGAGAGTGTAGCAATTTAGGTATGCCATTTGTACTACTGGGTAGTGATGCACTCAACAAAATCAGGCTTGATTTTAAATACAGACAGTGTGGACTGACAATGTGGTTTGGAGCTGGGCAGCATGAAGTCACACATACTAATCCACTTTTTTCCCCAGAAAGCCAGAGATAAGTCCCTAAACACAATCAGACATGGAAAAACTATAACAATAAAAAATTCTAGGCCACTTTTTTTTTCTAAATCAAGCCTGGGTTGTAATAAGACATTTGCTTCTTTGGAAATAATTTCTGCATTTCTAGAGAGAAAGCCAGATTGTTAACTTCTAGGAAAACTTCAGACTTGACCTGACATGGGTTTTTAACTTTATTTAACTAAATAAAAGTAAATGAAATAATTCAGTTTAAGCAGTAAAACTTACTTTTAAGAACCACAGCTTCCCAAAAGTATAGATTTAGTCTTGCTGCTTATAGACTGCAACCTAAAGGGCTAACAAAACTGAAGGGACACACGTTGAGGGAACTGATATGGCTTTAACTTCAAAGAATCTTAAAATCATCTGTAAAGAAGAAAGATGAAGTTGGGCTTGAGCAAGATTGGCATTGTTATCCAAGAGCTTGCTCCATAATTAGGAAAACATACATAAGACAAAAAATCAGGCAGTATATAGTACAATTGCTCCTTTTTGAAGCCGTACCTTTTCCATAAAACATGAGTTGGTGTTTTAAGGTATATGAACTCAAAGCCCCAGGAGAAGAAACTGGCCTGACCTAAGATGAGTCATGGCTTGGCCAAGCAACTGTGGAATTCCCTGCAGAGTTCTACTTAAAATGGGAGAAGGGGTGATGTAGGAAGACTGCACTGCTAATGAGAAGGATAAGTCTGATGCCAGGTCATAAGGATAAAACAATCATGATGGGTTAATGAAAAGATTTCATCTAGTAACTGACAAGTGATTATCCCATCCTCCAACTCCCCAACCGTCGGGCCCATAAACCATTAGTATCCATATAAATAAGACCAAATATAATCTAGGAATTTCTTTTTCGTGAGTCTAGATGTTACTTGCATGCATTCTCCATCATCCAAGGCAGCTTTAAGTAGGAAAACCACAGAGAAAAATGTTATCACTTTACAGTTCAACTTATCTGAACTTATATGTAAGTTAGTTCTCCAAAGGACATACTATAATATTATTGTATTATTGAGCTAGCACCAATCAGTTGTAGACTGTTCTTTATTACTAAGGGAAAACCTCTGAGTAGCTCACTCAAAATGAGCAAGCACACTAGTTATTAGTTCTTCCACCTTACTTGTCCCTTAGTAACCTTCAAAGTGAAAAATAAGTCTATGACCTATAATTTGTAAATAAAAAGTCTTATAGGATGGGAATTTAAGTACTTTTGAAGATAATTAATATCTACTGATCTAAAATTTCTTGAGATGATCATGGTGATAGCATGGAAAAAATCTGGACATTCTGACAGCTTCACATTGTTTTGGTGATGGTGTAGCACTGACATGTTTTACTTAAGAGAACTTGGTTAGCTATATTTCTATGTAGAATAATTAATAACTTTTGAACTATTTCAAAGTGTAAATTTATAGAGGAACATGCAGGTTCAGAAATTCAAGTTTAGAAATTAGTTTAATGAGCAAACTATTTGACAGTATTCATGTATTTACTATATTACAAACATAAAAGTATTTAGCCTAAATTCAGTTTTGGTTCCAATATTTATTTAACTAAATAAAAGTAAATTTTATTTAGTTAAATAAAATTTAACAATCTTCCAAACTCAATGCCTAAAACAAAACTCAATGCCAAAAGCCACTTTCTTTTGGAAACCTTCCTGGGTCTCTGGAAATGGATGTCATTGATCCTTCCATGGTTGGTCTTCCATAGCACTTCATCTGTGCCTCCCCGATGGCACTGGCCATTTTCTATCTTCTACTATAATTATTTGTGTGCATGCCTCATCTCTATGTCAACAGTCTAGGGTTCAGATGAGAACTCAGGTCTGAATTTTCAATATGTGTCTGTCCTCACTCCCAGCACCTAGAAACCATGCCTTGTGTGTAGAGGGTACTCAATAAATATTTTTGGAAAGCATATATAAACTGAGCTCTGGGAGAATGATTTTGAGAGTGCTGTGCTAGAACTATTTCAAAAGATATAGAGATAATTGTTACCAGCATGAAAGTTCTCTGGATTTGGAATCAAAGGACCAGAACTAAGATTCATCTTTGCTACTTGTTGATTACACAGATCAGAGCAAATTAACTACAAATCAGCTTTCTTGCCTATAAACTGAGGTGACTGTGTGACTAGATTTCCAATGCTGGTGGGCCCATTTCTATAGGAGCAATGACCAAAAAAGTCAATGATAATGCATTCAAATGATATATAGGGAAAATTACCTCTGGTAAGGAAGTGTGGGGCATTTAGGAAAAAATACAGACTCGACCCTTGAAATCCTCTACATGCTAAATATAATGCTAATACTACATTTCTAGGCTCCAGTATTAAATATGATAACTATAATTTTATATCTAAGTAATTATTCTTTTTTTAAGTAAATTTTTATAGATCAAATATCCTTATTTCAGATATTTTTATTTAAAACATATGTATGTGTTCTTCCATCTCCCCCATAAAGAAAGCAAACTCCTTAAGAACATGTGTTTTGCCCACTATAAGCATATAAGAGTGCCTGACACACAGTCGGTACTTGTTAGATACTTATAAATGAATGAATGAATTTGGATCTCGAGATCCTATTTGCTTTAGATAATCCTTAAATATAGAATTGAGTTTTTAAGTAATTGTAGACATTCTCTTGTGTTATTGATCAAAATATGAAGTCCAAAAGAACAGACACCGACCTTTCCCAACAGTGACATGAATACAAATGATGTAGTTCATGAAACGAAGTTATATGGCCAGATTTATTTTATTTTAAATAATCATAGTGAACTTTTTCTAATTTGTATATAGCAATATTTCTTTTTCATAATTTGATTCATAACATTCAGTTCAGTGATTTTTTAAAAATGTTCCTTCAATCTATTTTAGTATATTTGACGTTAATTTTGTACCTAATATCTCAGGTCATTATTTAATTTTAAGCAATTCTATTGTACAAAATAGTCATATTGCTTAAGATAAATTAAAACTGTCTTTAAGTGCAGAAAACTCTAAAACATTCAAGAGGTTATACTTTTTAACTTTTTTATTTTAAAGTAATTTTAGATTCACGAGGACTTGCAAAAATAATACAGAGATCCCTTGTACATTTTACCTAGTTTTCTCCAATGGTAACATATAATATAATTCCAGTATAATATCAAAACTAAGAAACTGACATTGTTATAACCTATAGACCTTACTCAGATTTTGCCAGTATTTATGCGTACTCCTCTTTGTGTGCATGTGTGTGCGTGTGTATAATTCTACACAATCTTATTGCCTATATAGTTCTGAGTTTACCACTACTATAATCAAGATACAGGCTATTTTATTTTATTATCGCAAAGAAACTCCCTCATCTTACACCTATATAGTTGCACCAATCTCCAATCTGCCCTTATCTTTTATACACTATATTTATTAAAGAAGTCTGTCTATAATTTAATTGGCTTGCGTTTCCATAAAAGAACGATTTTTTCCTAGATTCATGACACATGTTTAGGTAAAAGGGGGCTATTTTTCTTAAAAGGCCATATATCTTATTTTCTGCCAAAATCTTAAATGAAAGAGTTATGATAGGCTCTATTTTTTATCACACTTTATATTGAGGAATATGATTTTATAAATTAAAGAACAGAAAATCTGATTATCAATGACATTCAAACAGCAAGGATTATATCAAAGTGAGTTTTAAAAACAAGAAAAATCTTCAGTCATTTAACTTTCCTTTTAGCTATATTATATACAGTCAATGTTCGTAGCATGTTACCTGATACAAATTCTGTCATATGAATGTGGAACAGTCAACCAAAAATAATAATATTATTTAGCTAGCATGTAGACTGTTTTTGAAGTCACATATTTTATACTTAAGTAGCTACTGTTGTTAATATCATAAGCATTTATCATATTAACATTGTCTAGCTAACTTCTAATATAAATACTCTTATGAGAAAAATATATATAGATAATAAGTTTTGAATCTAACCATAACACACTAATACACACATGTCATATATTCAATGGTTTTATCAAGGAAAACAGATTGCTACATACATTTTTTGCTCTTCTGTGTTTTAACATAATGGATTTATAGTAAATATCATCAATATTTTTAGTAAGTCACATTTTATTTGAAATATATCATCAATAAAAGCATAGGAAAATAGCTTTATTCCTTTTACTGTATTTAGTTTTTATTTCAAGCAAAAATAGTAATATTATAATGATATTTAATGTTGAGAATATATCATTTCCCATTGACATAGATTAAGTACTTTTATTTTGTTTTCTACTTATAGTCCTTTTTAGTACATCACCAAAAATGACAGTAACTAGTTAGTTATAATAAAGAATTCAAAGTTTAAATAAATGATTATCCATTGGAAAATCACTTCATCTAGTAAATGAGTTCACTGGAAAGAAATTTTTGGCCTACCAAAATACATGCTAGGGAAGCCAGAGGCCAAGTTTCAATAAGCACATGTTCTTTTTAAGAGATAATGTAGAAATATTAAAAAATTAAATAATGAGATTTAAAATTTAAGTTTCAGTTGAAGAATAATACACATCCCATCTGCCATGTCTCTTAACCACTCATATACATAAAGGTGTGAAAGGGTAAAGAGCTGAAGAAAGAGCTTTTGGAATTGACTGTCCCTATGACTTGGAGCCATGCGCCCTGTGGAAAGGTGAGAAATGCTTTTCTCCTCACCAGGAATCAAGAGAAAACTTTCATCCTTCAGTTTGTGGATTAAAAAAGAGAATATACTACTCTTTGGAGTTTATAGCTGTGTAGACTGGCTGGCTGGGGAGTCAAAAAGCCAAGCAAAAGAGAGTTTAATATTGTCCTGCATCATTCTCAAATTTTATTCCTATGTGAATGGGACAGGGGCAGGCCATGTGTGATAAAGAGCTGGTAGAGGTTCATCTTAGGTCCTGACCCAACAAGAGTTTCTAGGAAGGCCACAGACCTGAGAAGAAAGACTTGAGAAAACCTGCTGAGTGCCTGGAGGTTCAAGGAGGAGACCATAGTAAGCTAAAATGGAATTCCTTTGCCCAGTGAAGGAAAGTCCAAGTGAAAGTTTTGGGACAAGTAGGTGCTATCACTGAAGGACACTGTGGACTATCAATCACTACAATTCCTGTTAGTAACCACTGTACTTGTCCCTTTACCTCGTTTCCCTCCCCGAACTCTAGCCATGAGGAATCCAAAACTCAATGAGCAAGATACAGAAAAATGTATAAAGTGCATGGCAGAGAAAGAAGGAAGAAACCAAACCGCATCTTCCTGCTTGCCACTGGGTCAAACTGGAGGGTGGGGAAGAGATGGATAAGGAAGCCACTACTTTAAAATAAGTTTAGAGTTTTGATTATTATTGGACATAATTACTGAGAGGAAAACCTTTTAGCTTCTGAATGTGATCTAAAGGGTCATGGGATGGGCACTAAATGTCATTAGATACATGGGGAACAAGAGCCCCATATTCTTAAAATGAAAGTCGGAGGTAAGGTTGACTTATGATTAAAGTGGAATATAGACCCCAAAATTTCTCATTTGTTCCCTTCTTGTGGCTCATACTTGTATATTAAACTCATTACGGATATAACACCTTATAAGCAATAAAGACTCTTAAGTTTCAGGGGAAAATATACTTTAGGAATCATGACCTGAAATATTTATTCAAATAATATATGTTTTAACCCACTTATATGACTAAAAAACTCTTCCAATTTCTAAGAAAATTTTAATTTTGCCGTACCCCTTTCTCACACAATCCTATATATTTCAACCTTGTTTTCCACTAGATTTCTTTTTCAACTCAATAATTTCAGCATTTCCAGTTTGAGAAATTATAGATAATTAATTACTCTCTGTCCCTCCAGATTGACTTAAATTATTACAGAAAATGGGATTCAAAGTTTTCAATGTGCACTAGGGAAAAAACCACATCGGAGGTAATCATTGGTAATTAAATGCTTTTAAAATTAGGAAGATAAATATATTGCTATCCTGCCAGTCAAATTCCTCAGAGTCACAGAGGAAGAGACATGCAGAGATTGCTTAAAGACAAGGAAGTTTACTGTACAGATGCAGAGGAAGATTCTATGGAAGAACAATGATTCCAACCACAGGCGCTGAGGCTGTAAGTATCGCAGGCTCCTGGAAAAGCAGCTCTAGTTTCAACATAAGATGAATGACCCGCCCCTTATTTAGCACTTACTTTGTATTTACAGAGAGAAATATGTATGGGGATTGCATTTAATTATTTCCTGTAAGCACTACACCTTAGAGCAGATCTCTAGAGGCAGTGTAGACCCAGTTTTCAGGAATAGCCATGTTCTCTTGTGTCCAGTACATATATGGTTTCTTTCCAATTTCAAGGTAGTAAGTGTCAGTATGCCTGTACTGCAGCTAGAGTTTCTGTAAGGAAGCAAACTGGCATCTAAGTGAAAAAGTATGAGGATAGAAGAATTAAAAGTGAAGATGGAATCGGTTGGGACCATGTTCCTAAGAATGCATTTATGCAAATGAAAGGTGTTGGGAGACCATTCTCCAGGAGTCTCTCACATTTCTGTAAATCTTGCAAGGAGAGGTGCTTTGTCTCAGACTAGCTTTTTGAAGTTGTCTGTATAGCAAACAACCTTGGGAGATAAAGATAGTGTCTCCCTCCAGTACAATGGGTAGACATGCTTAGTGTTCTATATAAAAGATTTGGTTTCCCTTAACACAGAGTTCCTCTCCTGTAATGCAACTCACTGTGCAAACAGGTATCATCCAGCCTTCTTCATGTCATACTGAGGGAAATGGGGATTGGAGAACAGCTACTGCCATGAATAGTTAAGTCTCTGACCCCGGAGCCTGAGCCTTCTGTCAGTAATTATAAACCTGTGGTAGGCAATCTTACTAGTTTGAAAATGAAGTCAAATCTCAGCCATGCCACAGTTTATCACAATTATTAGGAGAAGGTTGTGATGATCAGTAAATGTTTTCAAAGAATATTCAGTCCTCAATTTATAAGCCAAGAACCATGCTAGACCCTGCAGTCTAGAATAGGAGAACGGCTAAATATTTTGTTGACATACAGAACAAGCTTCAAATTCTGAATCTGTCATTTACGTGTTATCTCAACATCCTTACTCATAAAATGAATATTAAAAAAAAAAAAACCTACCTGGCAATGTAGATCATTTATACAAATATCTAATACAGTATCTGTCATAGACTCATCAATCAATAAATTACTATTATCATTATAATTAATAGTAGTAACAGGAATATATATTAAAGATATTATATTAAATGTTATTAGTATACATCAGTTTGGAGAAGAATTCTCATTTTCAGGCAACCATGGGAACATAATACCACAACTACAGAAACTGGATTACAAGCATCATTGTCTTTCCTCCCTTTTTTTCCTTATGCAGGTATCTCCCACTTTTGGAAAGTCTGCGTTACACCACTTTGCTTTTACAGAAGACCTACATTAGTACTTACTTTGCTAACCAAATGAAATCTGAAGAGGATTTTTGCTTTTATGGAAAAAAGAGAAAAGCAAAACTAACATTTAGTGTTTGTTTTGCAGTGAGCTGTTACTGAGGCAGCACACATACCCTGAGCAGCAAGTGTGCCCCTGCCAAGGTCCTTCCCTGGGAACTACAGTCAGTATCTCAGCATCAAGCTGCCATAGCTTTGAACTGTGTCCATGAGCATCTGTGCTTTATCTCGATTTATTTTGTGCATCCATTAGCAAGATGAGTCCTAGGGTATCAGAAAAGCCTAAGAGCTCATAGGGGTTTAATGCTTAGCATAAAACTAGACGTAATTAAACATATTTGGTATAATTTGGTAGGTTATTTTTTGAGTCTGGGAATGCTTAAAAGTTTCTCCAGATAAATTAATGGAAATGGCTCCTTTGCTTTACATCATTTTAGCTTATGAAAGGTTTCATAGGAATGCTCTACTTTTGGATAGCAGGGGAAATCTCTTTCTTTCTTTCCTTTTTGTTAGGCTGCGTCTGCAAAAAGGTGTTTTGTTTTTTTGTTTTGTTTTGTTTTTAACCAGGATTTTCCAACCTAAGATGACTCTTTAATATTTTTACTACTGTAGAGTTCTTAGCCTTTGTCACAGACGGGACTAAAGAATTGTACTCATGGTGTCAAACTGTTTTTTCTGCAAAACTAATCATACCGGCCAGCCATTCTGTCCAAGTCGATCCCCAAAATGCCTATGAGGCCAATTATATTATTTTTTAATCTGATATTTTTATGTTTTTAACTCCGCTGCATGTACCTATTTAAACAACAAATATGATAATCATTCATTTTTATAGGATCATTACATTTTGTATGTGCCATAATTTTTTGTGAATAAAACAAAAATTTCCACGTGTCGATTTGAAAATAAATTCTAAAAGTTTATTACAGACTGTTATGAAAAACTCTATTAAACATGAATTTTTAAAGAAACGTGGGTGGCAAAAATGCTAAAACTAACAGTAGGGTGATCATTTGGACTAAAACTAAAACTATGTATTTTATTTAAGTATTCCCATTCTCCCTCTTAGTCATTTTCTGCTCTTTGCCTGGAATGCCTCTTTATTGCCTTTGTTAAAATTAGACCCATTCTCAAATGCTTAAATGGAGTCTTTTCATGCTACTTTCACCTTGATATCTGAGCCAACCAGTGAATGTCATTTCTCTTTTATCCATGCACTTGTCACACATTTTACCTTCTTAGGCAATTAATCATATTCTTCCTCATAATTAGTTGTAGATTTGCTATATCTCCCTCTATTACATTGTAAATCACCTTGAGATCAAGGTTTGTAGTTTAGTTATGTTTTACGACTTAAAGTAGCAAGTCATCAGCAGTATTCATAGAATGTTTCCTAAGTAAAAAATATTATATTACAAACAATAAAGCAACAGGGATTCGAAACTAATACTGATGCTTACAACTAATCTTTATTGAGATTTTACTTTCAGCCATTGTGCTAAGTGCTTTACCTGCATTTTCATTTAATAGTCACAATGACCCTCTGAGACTGCCATTATTATTCCCATTTTAGAGTTGAAGAAAGGGAGGCATAGCATAGGTAAGTAATTTTCCCCAAGATCACACAGCAAGTTAGGGATAAAATCAGGTGAAGAGCCCACACCATTAACTCAACATAGTGTGGGCTCTTCACCTGATTTCTCATAGTTCCTCTATGAGAAACCAAAATATAAAAATACAGACATAATTAGAAATTTATCGCCATGCTTACTTAAGAAAGCTCTAAAGAATGTTTCCAGTCCATTAAATAGAGTGTAATTGTATGAATGATAAATGCAAACTTTTACTTAGTGAGTCACTTGGCAAAAAGCTTTTGTTATTGCACTGACAACTAAAAATTTAATTTTTAAAATCACAAATTACCCATGATCATTTAAAAAGTACCTTTAAAAGTGGTAAAGATAGAAGGCTTTTAATGATGTACAGTTAACCCCAACAACACTTTATTAGACATTTATGGAAAGAATAAAAATCATCATGGCTATAGGAAGAACATAATACATCTTATATAGACTAACAAAAGTTTCTTCTCTGACAAGTCCAGAGTAGTAATAGGAAGCAATCTATGTAAATACATTTTGACATGAGAACATGACTTTATTTGTGTTATCACCAAGTACTTATCAAAAACTTGAAACAGAAGGAATAGGATCACGGTTCCTATAAAGACAACATAACTTAAATGGTGCAATCTCATTCTACAGTGGTATGTTAAAGTGGTGCCTTGCAGAAAACAAACCTTGGCCTAATAATACTTTAAAGATCATTTCATACAGCTTAAATCAAGGTATGATATTCATCAAATGTCATCATATGGGTTCAGATGAGCATTGGTTAATTTAATTCATTCATCAAATAGATACTTGCTAATCTCTGAGATAATGTATTAGTTGCTCAGAACACAAAGACTAGAAAAACACCATTCTAGCTGCTTAGGCACTTGTGGTCTAGAAATGGGAACTACAAGTGCAAATAAATTGGGATGATGGTGTATATTTTATAATAGAAGTATATACAAGCTTAATCTGGTATCTAAAGGATATGGTCAGTTATAACTAGAGCGATAAATTTTCACTGAGCTAAAGTCTTGAAAACGATCTATCTTCAAAACAGGAAAAAATGATTTTTAAAGGGAATGGTGATGAGAAAGAAGGAGGATATCTTGGACGTAGTAAAAGCTTAAGCAAAGAAACGAAGGCAAGAAAACAGTCTGGTATATTCTGGGGATGACAGATTAGACCATAGGGTGTGGGAAGGGATAAAAGCGTGACAAGGAAGATAGCCAGAAAGACAATCATGAACTAGATCATTGAGGGCTTTATCAACTAAATTATCATGCTTGCACTTTATTCCATAGAAGTTTTGGAGGCCAAGAGGATGCTTAGGCAAAGGAATAAGAGAATTAGATTTAGATTTGAGAGGAAATATTCTGGTAATCCAGAGTGGGGAGGCTGGATTGGAGGTATAAAAATATGAAGAGTGGGGAAATACTAGAAGATTATATTGGCCCAGAAGAATGATCTGAGGCAGCAGCAGTAGAAATTTAAAAGAGGGGAAAAGCAGTATATCTCTACCACGAGCATTTTAGATATCTTATTTCTTTTTGTTGTCATATCAATTGGAGGCAATGTGGATGTTTAATGGGTGGAACTTGTATTAATATTAAATTGCTGCTGTAATGAAGAATCATAAACTTAGTGGCTTAAAACAGCACAAGTTTATTATCTTACAGTTCTGGAGATGAGAAGTCTTAAACAGGTAGGTAGGGCTGCATTTCATTCTGGAGGCTCTAGGGGAGAATCCATTTCTTTGCTTTTCTCACCTTCTAGAAGCTGCCCACATTCCTTACCTCATGGCCTTGCCTCACTCCAATCTCTCCTTCCATCACATCTTCTCTAAAACCAGCCCTCCTGCCTCCCTCTTGTAAGGACACTTATAATTACAGCAGGCCCAGGATAATTTCCACATCTCAAGATCCTTAATTTAATCATATCTGCAAAGTCTTCTTTTCCTTATATCATAAGGTATTCACAGGTTCCTGAAATCAGGATGTGAACATCTTTGGGGGACCATTATTGTGCCTAGCATAGGACACATAGGTCAAAGTTTTGTCATATGCAGACCATTCCCAAATACCAAAGCCTTGTCCCACAATTTGCATAATGACTTTGAGTGCTTTTTTGACATTTATAAAGGTGAAAAATTGTTTATAATTACATGAATCAGAACCTAACTCCATTTAATAGGAACATGCACAATATTTTGCAAAGTTTAATACATATTGATTTTTCTTGCAATTCAACTATGTCCAATCCAAGGGAAGATTGTGCTTTGTTTTCTTCACAGTTTTATAGAGGTTTTTTTTTTTTTTAACATTTTAGAAAATCACATCACCTTGGTTCTGCCACTTCAGGATTGGAGTCACCAGTGCCACACACTTGGCTGAAAACCAACCAACACAAAACTTTCCACTTTCAAGGTTACATGATGAAAAAGCCCAGAGATGGGTCTGGCTTAAAGCGAATGCATAAGGCTGGGTGCTAGATTCAGTTTTTCTGTTTGTGGGCTTTACTGAGCTCTGCTCTTCTTCGTCAGTGACTTCATTCTCATATTATACAAACAGTGGCAGCTCCAGCCTTATGGTTCCTCAGTTTCAAATACAGCTGGATTTCCTATCACTCAAACAAAAGCAGGGAGGTAAATTTCACAGATCCTCATTGGCTGGTTGATGGCACATGCTCATCTCCAAACTAATCAGTGAGGCTTGGGGAATGACTGTATTGAGTAGCTTGGGCCAAAGTCGGTGGTCCATACCCAATCCCAGGATCTAGCCACACCTGATACAAATAAATCAGAAATGGGGGCCCAGATGGATTCCAGGAAGAAAATATGAGTACTGTTACAGGAGGGTGATGGATGCTTGCTCAATAATGGCTGATGTCTATTAGAGTGGTTAAAAACTCAAAATCTGCCATTTAATGTGTTTCAAATTTTAGATTTCAAAAATTACATAGCTAACTTATTAATAATGGTAAAAAGCTTAGATAAACTGTAAAAACTAATGCACATTGTTTTCAGTTGCACCTGCTTTATATTATGCAAATTTTAAAAGAAACAATTTGTCAAAATATGAAAGATGGATAAAGTTGACTTATTGGTTACATCAATATAGTTGCTATGTTTTATGGACGTTTGAAAGCAGTCGATTCAGTACAATATATATGTTAATGGGGAGGAATTTTTTTTTTTATCTGTTTGCTTCACTGTTGTACTCCCCTAAAAGAGTGTGTGGTACATAGTAGGTATTTTATAATTGTTCTTTGGTTGAATGAGGCAATAAATACTTCTACCTAAAGTTTGTCTTATCAGTGATTTTTGGCTGAAATAACCAAGGTGGTCAAAGTACAAGTAGAGGAAGCAGCTTTCAAAATAAAGAGTCAGGAGTTTAAAAGTAATAGTAATACCTAGATCATTAACATACAAACAGTAAGAGGTTAAAATTCTGACTAAATTCTTATAGTCAAATGATTCATCTGGAGCCCTATGGAGACACAACAGTGCTATTGTACAAATATAAGTAGTGAGAGCACAGTATTAAATTGCTGAGATAGTAATGACTGTTATAAACACACAGTGTGTTAAGAACCTTATACATGTTATATTATTTAATCCTCATTAGAACCCTAGGATGGGGACTATTACTGTCTTCACTACAGATGAGGAAATTCAGACTAAAAGATGTTAATTAACCTTCTTCGGTTCACATATTAGCAAGTGACAAAGCCATCATTTGAATGTACAAGTGACTGTCTCCAGATCCTATGTTTTTAATCATCATGTAACTCTTTCTATGGAATTTTAAATAGTTAACACGATGGAAGTATAACATAAAGATTTTTTTTTTTATTTTTCACAAAGGTTTTTAAAGTAATAATATACAACCAAAGAAGAAAAAACAATGAAAACATGGATGCATTTTCCATGAGTTAAACCTCCTTTTTTTTGCTTCATAGAAACAATTTGACACATAGGCATACCTCATTTTATCGTGCTTCGCTTTAATGCATTTCACAGATGTTGCATTTTTTACAAATCAAAGGCAAGACCCTCCACCATCAAAAAGATTAGGACTCACATTATTGCTACACTCACTGTATTGCAGTGGTCTGGAAATGCATGCACAATATCTCTAAGGTCTGCCTGTATATACAGATAGACTTGAGTGTGTCTGTGCCCATGCACCTACACATATATACACACACACAAAGATACAGGAATCTAAGACTCCATTATAACATTTAAATTCTAAGCAATATAGCAAAATACAAAAGAAAGGAAATATGTATGTATTGGGTGATATGGATCAACCGATAGAGCACAAGATTTGGAAAAAAGGAAAAACAGCCTAATTAAGGTTTCGCTGCTCCCTTAAAAAAAAATAAGTTAATCTCTTATTTAAAAAGAGGAATAAATAATACTTAAATCTTACCTATCTCAAGGGGATGCAAGAGGATTCAAAACGTTTAAAAATGAACCTTAAATATATCTGCAGATTTTCAGAGGTGCTTCATATAAAACATTACCCTTTGTTGCTCAGTTTATTTCCTCTTTTAAAAACAGTAGTTCTTATTGCCTGACTACCATCATTATAGCTGAAGTTCCCCATTGTAACATGGGTTATTAAACGAGACTTTTAATGAAGGGCTTCAAATGCTAAGATTAGTAAAATTTTGAAAGAGAGGGAAAGGGAGAGAAAGAGAGGACGAGAGAGAGAAAAGAGAATTGTTTTGGTTGTTGTTGGTAACTTTGTCAAAAAGCCTAAAAGACACTTTTTTCCGTTACCTTCAAAGATGAAATCCTGTTCTGGACTGCTAGTGCTCATGAATGAACTACAGAGTCCACTGTTTCTCAAACTTTAGTCTCCAGATCAGTAGTGGCAGTATCACCTGGGGACCTGTTGGACATGCAAATTTCTGGACCCCTACCCCCAACCTTCTGAATCACTAATTCTTTTGTTTTATCAAGCTCTCCAGTTGCTTCTGGTGCAAGCTAAAAGTGGAGAACTATTCTTCTAGTCAGCAATGAGGTAAAACATCATTCTTCTTTACATGGTCTAATCAGGATCCTACTGTAAGATAATAAGAGAATTGCATAAATGTTTTGAGGTTTTTTTAAAAAGAGGAAGAAAAGTCATAACAGATCCTATTTGATTAAGCATGCATTCAATAATAATTTTGATTACCAAGGCTTCACTTAGACAAAGTTCCTTCTCTGTCTCAGACTCTCCTGCCTCCCTCTTATAAGTACCCTTGTGATTATATCAGGCCCTCCTTGATAATCCAGGGCAATCTCTCTATCTCAAATCCTTAATTTAATCACGTCTGCAAATTCCCTTTGGCCATGTAAGTTCACTCAGTTTAGGTTCTGGGGAATTGGACATCTCTGAGGGGTCACTATTGTGACTACCCCTCTGACTACCCTAGAACATACAAGATATAAAATGTAAACTGGTTACGGAGAAAGTGTTTTTTAACAATATAAATTTAGTTAAACTATGCAGTACTTTTATTTTAAACGTCACACTTTGTGTGAATGTGTTTATATGTGTAAACAGTGAGTACTATATAAGAAAAGCAAATAAAATTCAAATGAAATGAACCACTTCTGCTCTGGAAAAGAACAGAAGCATTTTGTGAAAACTCTGTGGTAAATAAAATAGATCTATTCAACTGCAAAGGGTACTAGAGTGTTTGGGAGAAGAGTAACTGTAGTGAGGAAAAATAGTTTATGAGTATTCATTGTGATTCTTAATGAACTGAAACAAAATGATCACATAATTCAATAAATCTTCAAAATGAGTCAGTAAACAAGTGATTCACAGCAGAAAAACCCTTTTTCTGGAAGAAAGAGAAAGGCACTCCTAGCCCCATAGTCAGCAATGTACCATGCATCATGGAATGTTCTCTAATCAGCAAAACCACTGCTCCTCTTTTTTCTTCTCCTTTGAAGCAGAATTCAGCTCAGCTGACTATACAGTCATCTCTTTTCAGGAGAGGAGAGATGCATACTACTCGACAGAGCCCCAGTTCCTCCGGTGCCAGCCTTCAATTTAATTGTAAGGAGAATAAAGATGCTAAAAAGACTGATGAGTCAGAAACCATCAAGACCATTATATCCAAACCCCAAGAATAAAACGTTGAGTCATTTTGGAGACCTGAAATGGAATGCTTTCTGGTTTTCATCAACATCATTTAAATCGCTGTCCAGCCTCCTTCTGTTTGTCAGTGACAGAAATCTGAAGGCATACATTGGCCAAAAGCATTGGTGACTTTGATAGAGAGAGAAAGAACACGATACAGCAGAAAGTCTGCACGTTTTCAAACAAACACCCATTTATCACATAGAAAGACTATTCGCTTCAGTGTCTTTGTTTGCAAGCCCAGATATGATCATCAGTTTTAGCATGGATCCTTTACCTAGTTAAACTGACACTGAAGAAAAAATATCAAATGAACCCAAAGTTCCTCTTTCAGTGATTCCCATAAAAACTCAAGATTTTTTGTTGAAAAAAATTAAAGGTAAGAATTCATAATATATGCATTTCTAACAATTGAGGAATCTCTTTGAAACTGTTTGTTTTTTAGATTTCAATTTTGTCTATGATAGACTAGGATAGCAGTTCCTATAGTGTGGTCCCTGGACTAGCAGCATCAGCATCACCTAGGAAGAGGTTAGAAAAGCAAATTACCAGACTCTACCCCCAGACCTACTGAATCAGAAACCCCAGGCATGGGGCCAGGCAAGTTGTGCATACCTAGCCCTCCAGGTAATTCCGATGCATGCTAAGGTTTTAGAACTACTAAGCTCAAGTAAAGAAAAGCATTATATGTGGTGAGATACAATTTCAGGAAAAAAAATTAAATGTTCCCATTTCTACATGGGATGTATACTGAAATCTTACTGTACAAAGCTGCTAACATGTACTTTCCAAATTCTAGAAACTGTCATTTTTCTATTTCTCCCTCTGCATGAGAAACTATGGGGAGGGGGCGATATATGGCATTTTCAATTATTGAATTGAGTTTTGCTTTCAGTTGTAGCTACTAAGATCAAGAAATAATAAACTGATTAAGCTCATCCCACTCATAACTCATTGGGCCGGCTTTCCAGAGATCTTGGACATATATTTTATATGACATACTGTGTTTTGCAATAAGGCAGTGAAAAAAGCAAATCTTAATTCAAAACATAAATAAGTAGTGGCATGTCATTATGACAAAAGTATCATCGTCATTTTTTTAAATTAATTATCCTAGAACATTTTAAGTACAATATGACAACCCATATTAATTTCGAACATGAGGTCTTTACTTAGTATATAAGCTGAGATTCCTGGATTTTTTTTTCGCCTCCTTACACTTAGTATAGAACTTTATCTACCAAATTTAATTTTAAATGATAGTAAAATATTAAATAAAACCATCAACAACTGTCACTTCCCCATGTAAAGATGGTTATTATGTTTTATTATAACTCAGAAGCTTTCATTTGGTATGTTCTATAAATTAGCCATGTCTTCATAAACAAGGCAATTTAATCTAAAAATCACATGCATTTAAAAATAAAACTGTAATATATTTCTTTTTTTTTTTTTTCGGTATATTTTCCCCTTTGGCTCCGCGTCACATCACAAGTTAATGGTTACCGTCGGCCATGCCAAAACCATTTAGTAAACATAGTATATGTCATTAGAGTTCCAAATTTGCAGTATATCTCTCTACCACCAATTTATTCTCATAACTTAAAAATGATAACTGAAGTAACTTCAGCTTCTGGGCCGCTTGAGCAAATTTACAACAGAGTGGTGTTGTAATCACCATTAGCAAAGATAAGGAGAGTGCAATTAGATCAATCGACAATAAAACAGATTAATCAAGAAAAGACTTCACTTAAGGTAGCTACTAGACCATAAATGTATTAGTATTTTGTTCTCTTCATAAAACAGAACACTAGAAAACCATGGAGGGCCAGCCATTTATTCATTATTATTAACAATATAGAAAGTCCTTAGGTACATCTGTTTAGTTCATTAAGCGGGTGATACTAGAAATTGACAAAAAGAATTTCCCATATATGGGAAATTCCTAAAACAAAGAGCTTTCCCGAGAGTATTTTATTTAAATACTTATATTTCTCATTTATTTTGTAATTCGATGTTTTCTAACACTACCAATAATCCTGATTTAAACAGGGCAACTGAGTAAAACCTCTGCCTAGCTATGATGCTTTAGCACAGTTTTTTGTAAGTATGGCCCTTGGACTTCTTAAATCACAATCTATGAGGAAGTGGTTCAGGAATATGCATTTGAAATAATTACTCAGGGGTAACTGAGTACCCTGGAATTTGAGACCATCACTCTATTTGAATAAAAGTAACCTCAAGCCTTGGTTGGGTTTACCAGCAAGCCCAAGACCTCCCTGCTCTGTAAGGAATATGAAATTGATGGGAAAACCACAATTTCCCTCCTCAGCTTGTAGCCAAATACATGTTGCCATGTTAAATCCATCAGTTCTTCTTTCAATGTCTCCATACTTGGTCCTGATTATCCACTGTTTAATGAGTTTCTGAAAAAAAAAAGTTATCCAGTAATTTTCCAATGATGCCAAGGATTCTTAACATGATTCCTTGATTCTTGCCTTGTTTGCTGTTCATCACACAAGACTCATTACTCTTTTCTGATAACAGGTCTCACCTCACAAGTTTGGTTTTATTGCTGTCAGTACTACTGTACAGCATTAAAGTGCCATATATGAACTGGATATATTAGAACCACCTAAAGGAGAAAAAGAATTTGCATCACTAACAAGTACCAAGTGATTCTATTGTTGCTGGTACCGGAACCATATTTTGAAAATAAATGCTTAAAGCAATGACCTGAAAACCATGGATATAGTCTGGGATCACAAAATTCCCTTTATAAACAAATTCTGTAACTAGGCTTTAGCTATATCTATATAGTATTAAAGAAACTTTTATTTATTGGCATAAAGCACTATATTAGTTTCAGATATACAACTTAATAATTTGATATTTGTATATACTGCAAAGTCATCACCACATTAAGTCTAGTTACCACGCAGCACCATACAATTGACCCTCTTCACATATTTTGCCCACTCCAAGTAATCAAAACAGTATGGTATTGGCATGAAAACACACATAGATCAATGAAACAGAATAGAAAGCCTAGGAATAAATCTATGTATATATGGTCAATTAATTCATGACAAAGGAGACAAGAATATACAATAGGAAATGACAGTCTCTTCAATAATGGTGGTGAGAAAACAAAACTCACGTGCAAAAGAATGAAACTGGACCAATATCTTATACCATACACAAAAATTAACTCAAAATGGATTAAAGACTTGAATGTAAGACCCGAAACCATACAATTCCTGGAAGAAAATGTAGGAAGTAAACTCCTTCACATACATTTTGGGGATGATTTCTTGATTCTGACTCTAAAGGCAAGGGCAACAAGTGCAAAAATAAACAAATGGGGCTACATCAAACTGAAAAGCTTCTGCACAGTGAAGGAAACTATCAGTAAAGAAACTTTAAATTTGAAAAACTTCAGTCATACAGCTAATTTAAACTTTGGAAAAGAGAATGTAGTAATTTTCTTGATGCTAAAAGGAACTACGTGTATGCTATTAATCTGAATTTAGTCAAACCAGTTGAATAATTCAAAAAACCCTGAGTTATTAAGCATATCTTGAGGTTATTATTGGCAAAATAAATTATTATTTTCAATTTTGTAAGAAACTTAAAACAACTTGAAAAGCACGATTTGAACAAAAATTCACCTTCTCTCAGTTCAGAAAACCCAATTTTATCCACAATAAATATTCCAAAGCATGTGGCGCTACACTGAAAGCAAAATAAATGTTCTTTTCTTCTCTCCCTCTATTTTGCATTTGAACTGACATTTAGAAACAGACATGATATTTAGGTTGCCCTCAGATAGTTATTTTTCTATGTCTACACTCTTAATTTTGCATGCTTAATAAATTTCTGATTGGACACTGTATTTCCCAAATTTTAACTAACTTTACTTCTATTTATGCATTTCATAATTTTTGATAGTGCTCACTTGCAGCTATAGGCTTTATCTTCACAGTTTTCAGAAATTTCATTTGCCTTATAAAATGTTTTTTTGTTCTTTTGTTCATACTCACATAAAGGCAACTGAACTGATTTTATCTTAGAATTTTGAATTATCTAGATATTGTGGTTCATGATGATTTCTATTTTTTGACTCTATGAAATACTCATAAGACCATCCCTATCCCTTTCAGGGAAATTAGAAAGTCTAACACCCAATTTACATGTAAAAAAATTAATCCCAGGGTAATTCAGGTCATTCACTACAAAATTGCATTTTTAATTCCAGGATTCATCTTCTTTCAATTTTACCCTATGACTTCAATATAATAGATGCAACATTTAGTAACAGGAATTAAACCAACAAAACTCACATCATGGTGATACTTCATTAAATGCAGTTTCTCATGATTGACTTAATAATCACCTACATTTTTGTGTTCTGAAAGCATCTAGTACAATGGCTAGAGGCATAGGCCACTTTTTAATAACAGCATTTCCCTGAAATTATCTGAGTTCAACTAAAAATAAAATGTATATCTCTAATTCCAAAAGTAATTATATGGTCATACTGACTTCAAAGAAATTTTATCAAGAGGTTGAAATGTTATGCATTTCTTCTTCATAATTTATAGTGACTTTTGATTTAATATCTTAAATTGCTATATACATTGTATACCAATCACTTCTACATATATGTTACATATTCACTAATTATATTTCCCATTTCTCTAGTAAAGGATGTTTCTAACCTGTTCATCAAGCAACACTGGGAAGGTTTGTATAATCCAAAATCATATAGTTATATTAAACTTCTAAACTGAAAAAGAGAAAACACAGATCCAAGTCAGCTTGAACACCAACTTTCAATTTTATATCTAGTCTTTGTCAAATTCCCACCGCAATCTTAGAAAACATATCTATTCCCTGTCTTTCTGATGAATAATAAGATGCACAAGTGATGTTTAGTATTTTTCTTGTCAGATAAAGAAGGTACTGTGGGATACTGGATGGGAAAACTCCAAGAAACATTGGCTATTTTCATGCAGGCATGTATTTCTAAGAGAAATAATTTCTACATTAATTGAACTTTAGAAATATTTTGGAAAGAAAAATTTTGCAATAAATTGACAACAAAAAAAAAAGATTATTGTTGACAAAATAAAAAAGCAATAAATATCCACAATGTAAAATATTTTACTTTCATCTAAGAATTAGCATTGTCCAATAATTTGTTAAATTATATGTAATCTGTACAGAATTTTGTTCTATTACTAATATTAGGGTATAAATTTAGCATATTCCTTATGAATTTCCATTTTCTAGTAAGATAGTTGCTTCATGTTACACGGAAAACATGGTTTGAACTGCCACCTGTGTTATATAAGAACTCCCCAAGACTAATTTATATTGTTTCTTTTATAGTTTAACAAATATTATTATAGGAGTGACAGTGACATTGGATTTTTTATGAACCACATGTAGATATTAAATATAATTATTTTGTCACATATTTTCTTCCCCTTTATTGCTTCATTTAAATATGTAAAATTCTACTAGTGAAACTTTGGGACCCCGATAATGTTTTCGAGGTATGATCCAGTTTATTTACTCAGTTTCCTCATAACAGAGAGATTTGATAATTGCTT
This sequence comes from Pteropus medius, assembly GCF_902729225.1. NCBI lineage: Eukaryota > Metazoa > Chordata > Mammalia > Chiroptera > Pteropodidae > Pteropus > Pteropus medius. The sequence goes on along the minus strand of NW_024355203.1, from coordinate 1,494,312 downwards.
TCATTAAAATTAAGGGAGGCAACAATGAATACCCTTTTAGAAACTATGGTAAGAATAATTAAATTAGGTCCTACCAAGTAGATTAAAATTGCTTTTTTAATGAAATGACCACCAATTCTTTCAATATAGAGTCATTCAAGATTTATTATTTTTTTCTGATAATTTTTCTTTCTTCTTTTTCACCTGAGCTTTTGGCTTTAATTGTATTTAAGAAAGTCCTCAAACTCTAATTCACAAATGTCAGGCAAATATAGTTTTTTTTATCTTTACAGACAGCTTTCTGTTGTTGTTTAAAACACAGTGACACCAGAAAGTGAGAGTAAAATAACTTCTATAGTGAGGGAATGACTATAGATTAAGACAATGCCTAAAGAATCCATTAAAAAAATTAAAAAGAGAAAAGAAAGTCACAGGAGTAGAAAAGCAGTCAAAACCAACCTCTGCTAAATACTTCAATTAAAAAGATTGGAGGCACATGTGATATTTAGATAAATTTGTGCCATCGCATCTAATAATCCATTTGGATATTTGCCATTAATTTCTTGGTCTATTTCATTTTACTCTACTCGATAATGTAGCCAAAGTGGGAAGGTTGACGTTTAATGTAAAAGATCTTCTATTCACCCTATATTAAGTATTTACAGCAGCTGGCTTAAACAGCATCGATTAGGAAAGACACCAAAGCAAAAATAAGAGTAACACGATTTCACAACACTATCAATTTTATTGTCTTTATTATAAGACTGTTATTTGGGAGGTAAAAGAAATGTTTTTTTCTAACTAATCATAACACATCATTTTTTTTTTAATTATGGGGTAGAAATTTAGGCCGGAAAATGTAATTTAAAAGACATGCTCACCTCTTTTTATTCAATAAAGGGTGAATGTTATTAAGCAAAAAACAAATCAAGCTCTTCTTTATCAGTACTGTCCAGACTTTTTGGCCATTTTTTAGGTTAAAAAAAAAAAGAAAAAAGAAAAAGAAAGGAAGGAAGAAAAGATGGGGAAAGGAAAGAAAAAGAAAACAGTGAGTATATATTCTCTCTCTCCATTTTTCTCTGCAAATTATATACCTAAAATGTTCTGTCACTATATTATGTAAAGTATAAAATAAGCATCAAAATTTTTTAGTGATAAAATAAAGAGGTATTCCAATATTTTTTTTAAAATAAGTTATTTTGGGGGTCCCTTGAAATTCAAAATACCACTTTGAAGATCACTCTCCTATAATGTATTTATAAACCTCAAGTTCATCAAGTCTAATAGGAAATTGAGCTTTAAAAAGCACTAGCTGAACAAATGTTATTGAGAATCCAATGGCAGGTTCTCATAATATGATGGTGAACAAAGGTCATATGACCTTATTTAGCATAAAACTAAAATATAAATTCAATAAAAAATTACAATAAATTACATAATTAATTACTTATTAATTAATTATGACTCTTGCTACAACACAGAGCTGCGCAGTGTGAGAACGTATGTGACAGAAAGTTCTAACCTAATTTTTGAAGTGAGAAAACGCTTTTCTAAGAAAGTGACACTAAATCTGAGAATTCATACATAAAAAGGAGATAACTGCCTGAAGCAGTGCCACTAGATTTTCCACAAATATTTTGTAGATAGAGTAAAGAGCATGTTTAGTAAGGGCACTGAGATGACAAAGCCAAGGCATGTGCTTTCATGGAGGGTACAAGCTGAGAAAGTAAGAAGAGAAATGGATGGAATGAACATGGGAGAAAAAGAACAAAAAGGCAGTGATCTGCTGGACATAGTAAGAATTTGGAAGCAATGGGAAGTTACTGAATGATTTTAGGCCATAGAGCTACTGGAGCAGATTTGTATTTTGACAGGGCAGGCTTGAACACTGAGTACCCAATGGACTCCAAAGGGCAAGAGTGGCTGCAGTTACAATTGTTCAGGTGATGGTGGTTTGAGGTAGATTGTTGGTACTAGAAATGGAGAGTAGAGATTCGAAGGAGACTTAAGAGGTTCTGGGTTCCTCAAGTCACTAAGTTTATTACAGTTAAGTAGGTAAAATTAATAAAGTCAATGACACATTGCATGATAACCTTCTTTGAAAATGGAATGAAATAAGTTGTGCAAAAGGTTGTGTCATTCAATGTATTACTGCCAAGAATAAAGATATTAAAAACCTAGGTACACTGGCCTTACATTATCTATCATTACCCTGTGAAATGCCATAGACTATGAGTGTTAACAGAAGTTATACTCGACACACCAATGACTGCTGTTTAGCACAAAGACACATCATGGTACACATAATAAACCAATTTTTAGAACGTGTATAGATCAATAAACTCTCATGCTGAACTGAACAGTAAAATCCCTATGTAGATTCTAAGTTATTTTCATATATAAACAATGCGTGGTGATAAAATTTTGAACTAAAGTATCACATGACTAAACATTGCTCTTATTGACAAAGCTTAGAAAATGAATCTAGAAATTTGGTAAGTCTTTTAGAACACCAGTAAACTGGAAAAGATTCCAGTACGAATTTAGACATATGGTGTCATATAGGAAGTACTTTTTTGAAATAGCTTTTGCTTTTATTGCATCTAGGTTTCCAATAGATCTAATGAATATTAACTATGAATTAGGCTTGAACATTAACCATAGCTTCTCTGCTATGGCCACAGGGAAATAATAAAATTCTTTAATGATATAGTACAGCAGAAGAGAAAATCCTTGTGCTAAAAATTTGGAGGGGGAGGGTTCCATTTTTACTCGGTTTTTGTCAATAGCCAGCTACGTATCCTTTGCAAAGTGACTTAACCAATATAAGTTTTGATTTTACACTCCTTACCACAAAAAGATTAAACTACATCAGGAGTTCCCAGCCTCTGGGCTGCAGATTGGTACCAGTCTGTGGCCTGTTAGGAGCCAGGCCACACAACAGGAGGTGAGCAGCAGGCGAGTGAGCAAGCAAAGCTTCATCTGTATTTGCAGCCGCTCCCCAGCGCTAGCATCACCACCTCAGCTCCACCTCAGATCATCAGGCATTAAATTTTCATAGGAGCACCGGTCCCTGGTGCCAAAAAGGCTGGGAACCGCTGAACTAGATGGTCTCCAAGATTCTGCCCATATCTATGTTCCTGAAAATATAAACATATATTTTTTTTTTAAATAGTGAAAATTAACTTAAAACGATTTACTAGAATTCTCAAATTCTGGAAACACTATAGCAGCCTAAGTAACGAACATGATACAGAAACCAATCTGAATGTAAGGCACTTTTCAGCAAAAACTATGGGTCAGTTGCTAGTTTAAAATTGTATTTTCTGGTGATCCACAGTTACAATCACAAGTCAGAGGATGTGCATGCACAAGGCAGAAAGAACTGATGGCTAGTCCTTTGTCCAACCATGCTTATACTCACTTAGAAAGATTCCCACATTATACTAGTGAAGATAGTAACAAAATGCTCACCAAAAAGGTTAGTGTTTTTACTAACACATGCACAACAATAATGGAGTATAATTAAACTATTTTTTAAAAGGTAGGCTTAAAAGGATGATGAAAAGTCTGAGTGAAAACATGGTAAATTAATTTGATGTTAAGAAATGTAACATATTTAAACTAGACTATGATACAAAGCACATTAATTATTGGCCTATAATAAATAAAATTTAGATTTAGCCTTCCAATTTCAGTCACTGTATAACATGAAGGCCACTTATAAAATGTGGACATGAATGAGTAAAATATTGATTGCATACTTTGGGTTGAACAAGATTGATACTTATTTAGCAATAAAGAAAACAGAATCTGGAAATGGCCATTCTAAGCTCTATGTCAACATTCATTCTTTCACTCATTCGTTCATTCATTCATTCATTCATTTCAAAGGGAATCTGTGTTAGGTTCTGGAATAATTCACTCAGCGAAAATCAGTTTATTCAGCATCTGTGCAGGGATCTAGGGATACAAAATGAGTAAGACAGTCTTGGCTCGCAAGGAAGTTAGCATTTAGTAGGAGAAGCCAGACATATATACGTACAAGTAAAATGAATGTAATGGTCTCCGATTGATAGTGTGTGCAGCATAAAGTCAGGTCACAAAGGAAGAACTGGCCAAAGAGCCATGGAAATTCAGAGCCTATAATGAAAATCCATTATTTCCTGTCACCTCCACTCTCTTTATGCTTCAAAAATTTCAGGAATTTTTATGTAGACATTAATGTTGTTGTTGTTTTTAACCTGGAAGCAGATGAATAGGAAATGTTTGTTTGATATAGGTAAAGCATTATTTACAATCATTGATATTTATTGGAATCTGTTTGGACATATACTGCCAGGACATGTGATTCTTTCTGGAAATAAATATCAGAGAAGATAAACACATTTAAAATCAGTTGTCCATTTTCAGCATTTTTATTTTATTTGTGATCTTTTCTACCAGAAATTTTTATTTTATTTGTGATCTTTTCTACCAGAAATTTCCCCCATGATTAGCTGAACACATAATTTATGCATATGTATTCAAATGTATGAAAATTTAAATTTCCAAATTACTAGATGAACAGAAAGGTCAGATTTCTCATTAGTTTCTCTAGCCCTCAATTTAATTCGTTTTACATATTATACCTGTGTTGGTATGTTATCTCTCTGATTGATTCTACCTCTGCCATGTCCTTCAATTCTATCTTCCCCTTCCTGTCTCCACTGCCAGTGTCCTAGTTCAGAAGAGTTATTAATTACCTCTCACTTAAACTATTGTAATTGCCTCCAGAGTTATCTCTCTCCCTCCAGTCTCAGACTGCTCCTTTCTGATCTATGAATTCTTGCTAAACAAATTTGCCTAGAGTTCAACTTGCTCATGTTACCTCCAGTTGGAACACTTTTAGAAGCAGCCTACTACCTATCAAATTAAGTACGAATGCCTTACTTTAGACATGAAATTCTAAAGCCTTGCTACTCAAAGTGTGGTCTGCACACCAGCAATACCAGCATCACCTGGAGCATGTTAGAAATACAGACTCCGGGTCCCAGCTCATGTCTCTAATGGACTTGCAAACACATTGAATTTTGAGAAGTGCTACTCTAAATCATTGTCACACTGCCTTCCAGTCTTTGTTGCCCATTACCCACCTTTCTTTGGCCTCAATATACAACTAAATTAGTTCTGAAAACGCCTTTCTCACTTCGAACCACACTGGTCTGACTTTGAATATCACAGAGCACAGACAGCATTCTGCTTTGGTGAACTTGTCTTCTTACCATCCTTTTTAAAAAATCTTTTTTTTTTTAAATTCAATTTATTGGGGTGATGCTGCTCAATAAAATTGGATAGATTTCAAATGTGCAATTCAATAATACATCATATGTTTACTGCATTTTGTGTTCACAACGCAAAGTTAAATTTCCATCTGTCACCTTATATTAGACTCCCTTTATGAACATCTACTCCTGCTCCCCTTTCTCTCTGGTAACCACTAAACTGTTGTCTGTGTCTGAGTTTTTGTTCTTTTGTCATGTTCGTTTGTTGCTTTCAGTTTTATATTCCACACATAAGTGAAATCATGTGGTTCTCAACTTTTTCTGACAATTTATTTCTTGATAAGCAACTTGTTACCTCCTTGAAGGTGGACATGAACAGATCACTCATCTTAGTCTCTCCCAATGTGATGGCATGCAAAACAAGTTCCCATTCCCCAGTGATATCCAAGACTTGGTCATCTGGACCATGAGAAGAAAATGTACAACTTTTTTCCTATTTATTTTTAGCCCATTGTTACTTAGATTTTTAATGTGTATTATGTAATAATATAGTAATGTATACAAATTCCTTGTTAATAGACAAATATATATCTATTGGGATGTTTGTTCAAAAATATTTTGACTTATATGATTGCATGATCAAAAATGTTTGGAGATCACTATGTGATACACCAAGCACATGGTCTTCTGCAGAATTAAACGGATATTTATGAACTACACTGAAATTTTACAACCGGCTCCGTTACAGCATGAATAAGACTATTTGATGCAGGGAAGGCTTTTTGATTTCTTTATCAGATAAAAGTTTCCAAGTTTAGGAGAAACCTACTCCAAAGCATTTAGGAAAACATTAGCATTTTCATTTACTCATTAAATAAAAGGTAAGCCTAGAGATGTTTGTGAAAGTTCAACTGGGTAAGTCATTTTAAGCCAGCAATGGGAAATATTTATTCAAAATATATTAGCCTCAATAAACATCAGGTAGTGAGAATACTACAATTTAAGACTGTTTCCCAGATTATGATTCCTATCTTGAACAAAGTCTTTCTATAATTCAACATGCTCTTGGAATATAGGTTAAAAACTCCTCACTATGAATTAGAGTTCACTATACAGGACCTTCTCTCCTGCATCATGACTAGCTAATTGCATAACTCCATAGCTACACTTAAGTACCTTCATTGACCTGATTAAGTCTTTCCTGAAAAGGCTATCCCTGCCCTCTCTCCTCCCAGGCTAGGTCTCCCTGATGTATACTCACATTGTAACTTTCACTTGCCTTATCAATTCACTCATCACATGTCTTTGTAATGTCTTGGCTAACTTTTAAATTTTCTCATGGACTAGGAGCTCTCTAAAAGCAGAGGCAGTGTTGATCTCTTTAAATGCTCTATTCACAGCATAGCTGATGGTACGTAGTAGACACTCCATAAACATTTATTGAACAGATAAATGAAACAATGAATACACTCGTTACAAGATTTATAGTGAAAATTTGGTCTCCTAGCTTAGCTTTAGGATTTGTTGTCTATAAAATGAGATAATATTGACTTTGCAGGGTTCTTTGATGATTATATGAAATTACGTATGTAAATCATAGTTCTAGCTCAGTGCTTAGAAACAGCACCATTAAGAAATTGATAGCTATTATTATGAGTATTATCATAAATATATTACTACTATCAGTTTAGTAAAATTAAGAAACCTATTCACAATGCCTTAAAAAAAGATACTTTAACAGAACACAAAATTATAATTAAAAAAACATAAAAATCATCTATCATTAAATCAGAATAGAAGTGACATATCTAATGAACAAATTTTATATTATTCATTTAAAAAATACGATGCAGTGTCCATATCACAGTAGAATTACTTTCACCTCTACCTCACTATAAAGATGACAGTAGTTTCGTTATGAACATATCAAAGAAAGCTAAAATAGAAAAATGACTCCACGCAAAGACCAAATAAAAATATATTTCACACAGTTCATACTGACCAAATTAATAAGCAATCTTTTGGAAAGTGTAATATTCTACCACATAAGGACATTTGGTCCCAAGAGCAATACTGTGATAATTTCTTTGAGAAAGACTTATGAAAAGACTTGGAAAAGAATGCTGATGTACTTAAAAATGGAATTTGGAAATTTGTCCTAGAGTAGATTTATGTAGAGCCTCACTGATGAGCTATGCCATGTAAATCTTATAAGTATGCTTGGCTGCCCAGTTGATGTGCTATCAATTATATAACGGCAGTTTTATTTCAGAAATATACGTCACTTCAGAAATTTGCAGACATTTCTAGACTGTCTGACCCTTGGCATATTAAATTATGAACACATTGACCTTTGATCTGGTAAATAATGCATCTTTTATATAATGCACTTAGCCATGTCTGATAAAAATTATGTACACTGTGCCACAAATACTAGGGAATACTAGTAGAGGAGAGTTAAAAAATTATTTTCATGTAAATTAAATTATAGTATATAGAATGGAGACATGCCACATATGAACTTATCCAGTAAAAACTAGTAATGTTCACTTCATTGATTTTACCGATTCCAACTTTAATTTTAGTGGTTAAGTAACTAAAACAGATAAACTTTTGGGAGGGACTAAATTAGAAGCATTTCAAAATGCATTATTAGTTAAAATCCTGAGCATAATTCTGTGAAGTAGACATTTTTATTCTCTTGTTACAGATAAAAAAATGAACTGAGAGATTAAGTGACTTATCCGAGACACCAAGATAGAAGAAGATGGTGCTCATTCTCTGATATAGGCATTTTTGAAATGAAAGAGCAATAGAAAAACAGATTTCTAAAAGATGTATGCCAAGTGTGATGAGGCTCCTTTAAGCACCATTTGGAGGATTTTTTTCCCCATAAACATTGGCACCACAGATTGCAATGTTGCTAAATATCACTACCAAATTAAAAGTGCGTATTTTCTAAACAAGGATCAATGCTGGCTAACTGATAGATGAGGTAAATCCTAATGTACTCGGCATTCAGAATCATTTTGCAGTGACTCAGAATTGAGTTTGGGACACAAGCTGTCCTTTCCTGTGTTTTCCTATAATAAGACAAAGTGTCAGTGTTTGCAAGAAATATATCCTAGAGTCCTTTACAGTGGGAGTTAAGGAGTGGGGGCAAGCAGAAATGCATTTAAAAGTGTAGCATTGTTAATGAAATAAGGAAAGAATCCCTTAGGGTCATGCTAAATAACGAAAAATTTCAGGGTCAAAGTAAGAAATTAAAGTCAAGGGCAGAAATTTTCTGCTTTTAATCATTTTTTCTTTCTTTTACCACAAGAAACTCTGGCCATTATTACATATCTTTCATTTCAGAAAATCACTGAACACATTACCTTCTTGACATTATTTTATCTCTTCACAGTAACCTACTAAGGGAATTATATTTTTCTTTAAAAATGCAATTTAACATAATTACAATAGTAACAATGAGAGCTAACCCTTGTAAGCATTTACTACACCAGGCACTGTGCTAAACTCTTCATGTGGACTATGTCTTAAATCCTGACTACAAATCTATAAGTAGGTAACACTGGTGTACTAATTTCTTAGGAAATAAATCTAAGGCATAATGAAGTAAATTAATTTGCTCAAGATCATACAGATAATAAATGGAAGATTTAGAATTCAGATCCATATCTGCTATGTTATCAAAAAAGAAAAATCGCCCCAAATAATAATCCACTGACAAAGCTGTACCATGTTAATCCCTATATTAACATTTATTAACATTCTCTATACCATCATATCATTCCCTATACTAACATATTATTCTCTATATTAACACAAGCAGTGTGCTTGTTCTTGTTTTCATTTATTACAAATCCTAGTTCACTCACAACAGATCTGCAGAATTGGTATTGGGCACACACATACAAACATGGCAACAATTAAAAATCCATGTGTAAATTGTTTTTCTTTCCTTAATATTAAACAGATTTGTTCGAATATTTCAGAACACTTAAGTGAATTATAAGAATAAAGATTAAAAACTGAAAAAAGAGTAGGTGTTTTCCTTGCTTCTAATTGCTTCTTCCAACTGAATCGTCATCTTCCTCCAAAAATCTCAGCTCATTTGGAGCTCATGCCATCAGATCCCATCACCCATCGTTCCTCAAAGCTATAGTCATCTGCAGATCTCCTTGTCATTTCTTCTCCTTTAGTAGGAGTTCTAGAGCCTGAGTCACTATCCCATTCACCCATCCATATTTCAGTTATTTCGACATACACAAAGGTACTGTCTCACACCCTGGCCTCTCTGTTCTTTTATCTCCTCAACACCAAAGATCTTTACCCTCCACACCATCTCAGTCATCGAGTTTTGAGGCTGAACCCAAATCTCGTCATCCTTAACGATAGAACTAATCCCCAAATCTCTTTTTCAAGAACCCCATTCTTTAATTATTTTGGATCAAGGGTTACTAAAACCCTTTGACCTTCTGCATTAAAATTTGAAATTTGGCTAACTTTCCAGCTCTGATTCTCTGGAAACAGATAAAGGTGGTATATCAAATATGTTATAATGCCACACAATTATGGTAAAAATGAATCCTCACTGGTAAATCTCCTTGACTAGAAGAAACTATAAATGAACTATAAATTTCTGATCTGAATGTCATATCTTTGGATTTCCCTGTGCGTGATGACTTGTAACCTGGCATGTTCCCAGAGGCTGACTAAAAATTTCGTACAATGAATATTGGCTAAGCAGAATGAGACTTTTAAGCCTGGGTAATTCCCATACGTGCCCAATTCTTCTTCCATGATATACAAAGTGAAGGGAAGGGCTGGTTAAAACAACTGTCTCAGATGGCCGTGAGGGCTGCTACATAGACTGCTGTTAGGACAAATTCTCAAGGGAGAATAGCACTTGATGCTAGTTCCTGTTTTACATCCTTCTAAGTGAATATAATGTTAACTGTGGCCTCTGATAGCCTTCTGAGTCTGTCCTTTGGTTCTAAGAAGACACCTCAATATGGGTCATAATCACCATCTTCTCATTCCTATCTCATTTACTGTCATATCTCCACTCCAAAACATGCTTCAACTCAACAGAGTCCACTGTGTAAGTCTTATGGAAAATTACAAGCAGTGCAGTGCACACAAAAAATTTATATCCGTCTTTGTAGTCAGACAGACCAGGGGTTATTGATATATAATTAAATTAATAACTTGCTAATCATATTATAATGCTAATAAATGTTAGAAAAAAGAAAAAAATAAAATGACTTATAAAGAGGCTAGAAATATAATATGTGCTTTGAAACAGTAACTACTAATTTCATGTTAGAGTGAAGGTAGAATGTAACAAAATCCTTGCTTGCTTGCAAAAACCTTAAATCTACTTGAAAGTATGTATATTTGAAAATTACTATATTCAAGGTGTTTTTATATTTAAAAAGACTCATATTTAAATAAAAGACTCATGAGGTGGATCGCTATTCCAAATTTTAGTAAGAAATCTCCACAATTTTTTAAAACTCAAAAATCAGTATCAGTAAAGCCATCCACTTCTGGGTATTTTGGGTGGACATATTGTTGTATGAATGGTGTTTCTAACAAAGGCAGTTAATAAAGACAATTTATGAACCTGAGGGCTCCTGTTAAATTGGGCTTTTAGCCAGTCCTGGAAGAATGGCTTTAAGACAACACTTGTACTTTCACTATAAAGGGTCCAAAGCATAGAGATGTACAAGTATAAAGATGCCTTATTCGGTTAACTTCAACTGAACAAAATGTTTGAGGTCTTTGTCAACTAAAAGTGGATTTTATTTTACATATATGTGTTTTTACAGCATAGCTCATCTCAGAAAGCATTTAAGATTGCTATAAATATGGACAGAATTTATAAAGTGGGGAAAATTTTTGGCACTAAGTAGGTGAGCAACAGGTAGATTTGGTTAAAGATATTACATTAAGGTCAGGGTCACTGGAATAAGTATTTGTCTTCTCAAAATGGCTACATTGAAGACAAAAACACACTAACATTACTCTTTAAGTTTTAATCTTTTTGCTTAAATTTAAGCTTAATCATTTTACAACCACACTTCTCTGGAAGGCAAGTGGTAGTAAGCACTCTTTCCATAGAATATTTTTTCAGATTAACTGATAACATTTTTATTCCAAGAAAAAAGAGCAACTGGGTTAAGAAGTCATCAACTAGCCATTCCTGAGAGATCTAGGAATGTCCAAATCATAAACAACTAGAAGATGAAGACCCAATTGGGTACCACAGGAAATGCATATGTGTAAGGCCTTGTTGGAAAGGGGAGTACAAAAAGAGATCCCAGAAAATAAATCTCCTCTAATAGATGTGGATCATGAGCATGCAAGGCCTAACAAGTGCTGTTTCTGTTAACAGCCACCACTTCCCAAGTAAAGCAAAGAGCTCATGGGAGATGGTTTTCAAGTTTCCTAATTGTTCTATAGTGTACGTTTCCTTCTTGTGTTCAGTTTACATGTTTGTATTATGATTCAATTTCTGGACTACTGTGTAAGGTCCCAGTCTTATGATAAATAGTATATCCTTCTAATGTCTTTTAACCACTCCTGGAATCAAGTACAAATGCAATAGTCACACTCTGTGACAGATTTCCATAAGTGAAACAGCTTAATTTGCTCTATGTAGTCAGTATAAGTAATTTACTTTATAATCTGCTAATGACAACGACACAAATGACAAGTTTATTTTGGAAATGCTGAAAGTAGGCCAATACCTGAACCTTAAGTAGCAAAACTATTATGCGTACATACAGAAGTTCTAATTTTCTAAATTAACTTTTAACTTTCAAAATGATATGTCCATATTGTTTTATGATACATGAGACTCCATTCGTTGAAACCAAAACTGTCTCTAGTATCAAAGTCTTTCGGATTACATCTAAAATGTTTTACCAAATAAATTCAAACAAATAGGATTATTTTATTGAGTTAGGGGAAAAAACTGTGACATCTCCAATGTAGTAAGCAGAATAATGTCCTCCCAAAGATGTCCACATCCTTATCTCCTGAACCTGTGAATATGTTACCTTACCTGACAAAGGGAATTAAGGTAGCAGATAGAATTAGGGTTGCTAATAAACTGACTTTAGTATGTGGAGATAAACCTAGATTATCCGGGTGGGCCCAAAGTAATGACAAGGAGCTTAAATGTGGAAGAGAGAGGCAGAAGAGTCAGTGTCAGAAAGATGCAATGTGAGAAAGACTTAACTAGGTCATTGCTGGCTTTGAAGCTGGAAGAGTACCAAGAGCCAAGGAATATAGATAGGCAGCCTCTAGAATTTGGAAAAGGCAGAAAAGCAGATTTTTCCCCTAGAATCACCAGAAAGAAATGTTGACATTTTTATTTCAGCCCAGTGCGATCCATTTTGAACATCTGATTTCCAGAACTATAATAAATTTGAGTTGTTTAAGACACTAAGTTTGTGGTAATTTGATACAGCAGCAATAGAAAACATACACAGACTCAAAATTATTGTACTCTAAAAAGTTTCAGTTGTCATATCTTCATAATGGAAAGCTACTTGGAAGTCTAAATATTATAATTGACCAAATTGATTGCTATTATTCACTGGATACTACAGATTAATTGCTAGAAACAAATTGTTTGTTTGCAGTAATTTCAAAAAGTTACATATTTAGAATTTTTGTTTTCTTTGAGCGATGAAAAGTTCACAAGTTGGTATATATTCAGACAACGAGTACACAAGCATTTATTAAGCCTCTGTTATACACAGGACACTGTGCCAGTGAAAGATATGGAGCTATGATAGAAAGTAAGATAGGGTATAATCACAAATGCTTGTAACATGTTTCTTGAAGAAAGGGAGTAAACTTTGAGTATGTAGATTTGGGAAAATCAGTGAAAATAACACTCAAGAAAAGTATGAGAAAAAGGCATGAAGGTTGAAAGTCACAAGGCCTACTATGAGTAGTCTAATGTAGCTTCCTCCAGCACATACACTAAAATTATTTTGTAAACAAAGCTGGGAGAACAGATGTGGTCAGTGTCCCGGACACATTCTCCTGGCTGGTAACTTTTCTATGCACTCTGGCTTGATTTCCAATTGTCAGACCTGGGTTCTTTAGTCTGAGGGCTTTCCCTGGCTGCCTGATTGGCTCTTTCCACTTGTGCTACAAACAAAAAGAGCTTAACACTTAAAGGCCTTGAGAAGTAGACCTGAACCAATGACTGATGGGAGCTGAATGAATGAAACTCCTGTGACCATCAGACAGAACGACTCTGAGTGGATGTTCTGCTGTTCTGCACTGGTTCCTAGGTCCCCCATAGGAACTCGAGCTGTCCGCAGTAGTCACTTTCTTGATAACACATCGTTTCTTGGCTGACTTCCTTTTACTGTCTCACTTCTCCATTCCCTGACAGGTGTGTCTGGGCATCATGTTTCAAGTAAACTACCAGCACTTGAAGCCTTGTCTCATGGTCTGTTACTGTGGAGTTACAAACTAAGACAGATGAATCAGGCAGGTGAGGGATCCAAGCCAGGACTGTTAGTTTGGAACTTTGGCAACAATTACTAGAAGAATTTGCCAGGTTAAAACCATACAGAAGTAGCAAGAATAAAAAGCATTGTGAAAGTGAAACAGACAGAAACTGGCAACTAATTTCACATGGGCTGACAAATAAGGATGATTCAAATTTGATTTTTTAAAGTAAATTTATCGGGGTGACATTGATTAATAAAATTATATAGGTTTCAAGTGTACAATTCAATAATCCATCATCTGTATATGGCGCTGTGTGTTCACCACCCAATATTTGCCCCCCTTTACCCTTATTTACTTTGACTTTAAGCCTGGTGAGCTAGGTAAAATTTAGAAACCATTCATTGATGTAGTACAATCAGAAGAAAGAGGAGTTGGTGAAATACTGTTGAATGGAATAGTTTAGTTTGTTTGTTTTTAGTCCTGAAGCCATTGCTTCACGTCCTGGATGTGGTCAGTATCTTGGTGTGGTGGGAGGAGCCTGGTAAAACGAAGATAACCTAGGCTTTGGAGCCAGGTGTCCTGGAATCAAATCATTGCTTCTTCTCTCATTGGGTGTACCATTGAGGGCAGGTCACATGGTGATTTTAAGTTTTCATTTCCCAGTTTATAATAAACTATCTTGTGTCTACTGAAAGGAGCTCAGTATGATCATATGATTCTAAGAAGCTTTTTGCCACACAGAAAGGAATGTCCAGCTGCTTCATTTGCTTTTACTGTTATGGGTCCCATCATCCCCATCTTGGCCTTCTTTCTACACCACCACATAGCTATATTTCGACAACCTAAAATTCTTCTTTCACACTCAAGGACTAGGAATGTTAGCTGTCGTTTGCTTGTTATCATTATTTGATCTATCCTGTCTGCCTAGTACTATTGTTAAGCTCAAGCAGCACAATGAATAAGAACGTTCCTGGTAAGTTAAATAATTCCACACCTAAGTAGTCATTTTACCAGAATGAAAAATTCTTAAAGTATGATATTGTCTATTTTGTTCAGTACAGTATTCCCAGGATGGTGCACAATGCACGGCACAGAGGTGGTTCTGCTTTACATGGTTTCAGTTACCCATGGTCAGTGGCAGTCCAAAATATTAAATGGAAAATTCCAGCAATAAATAATTCATAAGTTTTAAATTGTACACCATACTGATTAGTGTGATGAAATTTCTCCTGCTCTATCCCACCTGGGACATGAATCATCCTTTTGTCCAGTAACTCTGCGCTGAAGATGCTCCCCTCTTGTTAGTCATTTAGTAGTTGTCTTAATTATCAGATTGGTTATGAGAGAGATCGAGAGAGATCAGATTCACATAGCTTTTATTACAGTGCATTGTTACAACTGTTTATTATTGCTTATTGTTCTTAATCTTTTACTGTGCCTAATTTATAAATTAAAATTTATTATAGATATATATGTATAGAGAAAAACATGTATTCATATATAAATATAGATATAAACATATATATAATATATATGTATAAAATATATAGAGCATATAGGGTTTGGTACTACCTGTGGTTTCAGGCATCCACTAAGGTGTCTTGGAACATATATCCCACAAATAAGAGGGGACTCCTATACGTCTTTGCCTCACGTTGCATACAGATTAACAAAGTATTTTCAAATATCAATTTGACTCTCTCAAACCTTCTTAAACGGTAGTCAGAGAATGTATTATCATTCCTATTGTTACAGAAAAATATAGAGGGTCAGGAATATTTAAGGGATATGCCATAGGTCACATATGCAGTTGGAGGTAGCACTAAGACTTAGAGCAATTCTGACCCCAAATTCAGCATTCATTCAACCACAATCTACTTTCCTTTCCACTTCTGATGCCAAGCTACATGCTTGTACTTGTAAAAGTGCATAAACTACATTATAATCAATGAGTCTGCAAATGTGTGATAATTTTAGTCTCCACATCTCCATCTTCTGGATAAATCTGCAACTGAATTACCTGATTCTGCTATAGTGCTTGCTGTATTTCAAGATGCTTTCACAGTTTGTATAATCCAGTTTTAGGCCTGGTTTTGCCATCAACAACTTGTGTGACCTTAAGAAGATACTTAACCTCTTCGGATTATTAGTTTTAAAAAAGGGAGATTGGGCTACATGATTGTTCAGATCCCCTTCAAATCTGACATTTTCTTATTATTCTATCTCTATCAGTCACATCTATTTCCCTATTTCAAAGGGTCTCTGGTCGAAAATGAGTCCAGAGAACAATTAGATGATGTACCAATTGGTGACAGAGAAGGTCTTTCTTATTTTCACACTCTATCACATTTCTTTGGAAAATAGATCAACTATCAAATAGGGTGGATCCTGGGACACCTAAATGTTATCCATCTGATATCAATCATTCTAAATCACTGGTTCTCATGCTTCAACATAGAGACCTAAGAAAAGGCATCCTAATTATTGAAAGGGTTCTGAAACTCCAAACAGACTAGATAAAAAGCACGTAGAAGTATTTTTAAACATATGTAGATGATGTACTATTAAAGCATAATAGATTTTTGTCATTATGCATTTTTTACCCAATGGCTACTGTAAGTATCATAAATATCTTGTGGGGAGTGTACAAAATATTTTGATCATATAACACGGTCATCATAGTTGTTTGATATTTTCTGGTCTAAATAGATTATTTTTTCTGTTCTTAAGTAAATATCAGTGATAAAGAAATTATAGAGAAAAATGATTATCAAGCAAGGCAAGATTTTAGAGTGCTGGTTTTGGTAGGAAGGAGACAGCTGTAGCATCTAAAATTTTAAAATTATACCAAGAAGAATATGGAATTAGCCAGCTACCTGGAACTACAGCCTGTTCTTTTCATGAGAATGTTAGGTCTATACCTATCAGAATAAATATAACCATCCCAAAGGCTTCAGAGAGTCATTCGCTTGGAATAAACTACATTCCAGTTATCTACTATGCAATTGCTATCTCAGGTTATTGAAAGAGGTTGATAACTCCAAAGATTTCAGCTGACTCAGACTGACAAAGGGGAATACAATTGTTTAAAATGTGTTTGTTGTTGTTGTTGTTGTTGTTGTTAAGTGGAGAAGAAGGTATCCTGCTAAGAGAGTAAAAGGGTTTTAATACTTTATAAATAATTTTTTTTCAAAAACAAAGGGCCATCCTAGAGTCCTTAAATGGGCAGTTACATGAAAAATTCAATTTTTAAACAATTTATATATTGAGTAAAACATCTCTTTTTAAAGACTGATGTTTGTTTTTACTCCAAATAAGGGACTCGATTTATTGTGTCTTTGCCTAGGAGAGTGTGTCTTTACCTCGGTAACAGAGGTAGCAATAGTGAACTCATTTGAGGATATACCATGCTTTGGTGACTGTATATCATTGAAATATCATATTCTCATGAGAATAGAGGAATGCTCAATGATTCATTAACTTATAATCCTTCTACCAAAAGACCTAAACAGTCACCATACAAAATAATTTGAAAATCTGGAAAATCTTTATATTGTCCAGAGATTATATATAATATACAAATATTGTATATAGTATATGTATGTGTATATTTATATATGTATATGTCTACATTATGTTTATGTATGTACTTTATGAAAATTTGATATATGCATCTATCATAAATACAAATATACATACATGAATGTAAATGTATATACATGTTTACATATATGTGTATATGTATGCATATACTCTCTCTGAGACAAACTCTCAAATGGAGGAGTAACTGAATAATTGAACAGCACTACAAAAAAGTCTTACAAAATTCTACCATATGGTACAGCAGTTCCTCCTTATCTGTGGAGGATACATTCCAAGACCCCCAGTGGATGCCTGAAACTACAGATAGTACCGAACCCTATATATACTGTTTTTTCCCTATACATATAACTATAATAAAGCTTAATTTATTAATTAGGTACAGTAAGAGATTAATAACAATAACTAATACAAAAATAGAACAATTATAACAATATACTATAACAAAAGTAGGTGAATGTGGCATTATTAAGTAAAAAAGAGTTATTTGAACACAACCTCTGCAATACCGCAATAGCCATCTGATAACCAAGATGGCTACTACTAAATGGCTGACAGGAGGGGAGAGTATACAACGCGGAGATGATGGACAAAGGGATGATTCATGTCCCAGGTGGACTACTTTAATTGACAAAAAGGTACCTTTGTTGTCTGACTTATCTTCATTGAATATAAAAACAGTACTGCTCTATCCCTAAAAAGTTTTGCTCCACTGGCAGTGATCACATACTTTGAGAGATTTCTGTCATGGCTGCAGTACATATCAGTAATATTTCATATCTATTTTCCTTTGTTGGTAAGATTAATAAAAGCACTAATTGGCCTCTTTAAAAAATATTCTTATGATTCTGAAATAATAAACAGTTTATGATTGATGAAGCCACAAGACCTAAAGAACTTCCGCAGAATGTAGAAAAGAATAAACTATGGCAAGAAAGCATAACAATGATGAATTTGTCGAGGCAATTTTTCCTTTTGTGGTAGACAGGGTACAACCCATTACTCATATAAATGGGAATTTCATCATAGTTTTGGTCACTGTGGTAATATCACCCCAATCTTGGCAACAAAATATACATATACCCCCAAATTCCAACCACGCCCTCTAGAAAACAGTAACTAAGAATCCCAAATCCAAGATTTCTTTATTAATACAGTCATACGTTTTAACTGTGAGCATTTTTTCTGTCTCTTTTATATCTACAGATATTTGAATCAAAATATTTCTGAGCTCAAATAAAAATCTTAACATGCTCAAGAGATTTAAACTGCTGGTGTTGAAATGGGAAAGTGAGCATATCCCATAACAGCCAATTTTGTTACTTCTCAGAATCCTTGGGCTATGGACTGATTCAGAAGAAAATGAAAGAGAAAGAAAAATTGCTTCCAACATATTCTCATTCTGTGTCTCCCACACTCTCAGAGTCCGCTTATGTAAAGGAATTGCCAGAACTTTAAGTCTGAAGAAATATAATTCAGAATTGTGCCAGACTTCCTCAGAATGGCTACTTGTCAGGGATTGTGACCTGCCTTATAGAAAACCATCTGAATTGGATGGAAAGATGAGTGTATTTTATAACTAAGATCTCAAACAGAACTAAAGATTATAGCCTTGATTTTTTTTTTCCTTCTTAGTTGGGTCACTTCTGTAAAACAAGCTAAACAACTTCCAGTTGGTCATTTGCTCTACTGCTTTTATAGCATAGTGCTAGAAGAACAAAATTAAGATTAAAGGCTGTGAGATATTTTCCTGAAACTAGAGAGTATAAATCCAGATTTCCCTTCCTCTTATGACATTGAACTATATCTTTTTTTTATGCCTGTTCCACAAGAACCTAAGAGATCCTAAAATGCACTGTATACTTAGGTTCAAGTCCTAGCACATAAAAAGTGCTAAAAAAATATGTTCGATTAGGGCATTAGTAAGAAAAACAGGGCTGGTTCTAGTTACTATTTCTTATTAAATTTATCTAACAAATATTGATTTATAATATGGCATTTACTATAGAGATATTAGAAACAAAAATTGGTGCCTTAATGAGGTTTGTATTCTAATTGGATGAGTGTGTGAGAGACAAAAAACAAAACGCATGAGCAAAAACTGTATTATGATGGTGATAACTGCTAAAAAGAAAATCACAGGAGGAGTATAGAGACTGGAAGTGGGTTTCAGATTTTAGATAGAGTAGCCTGGAAATGCCTTATCTACAGGGTGACCTGACTCAAGAGTTGAAGGAAGTGAAGGAGTGAAACATAAAGATATTTGGAAGAAGAGTTCAGCCACGGAAAACAGCAAGTGCCAAGTCCCAGAGGCAGGAACGTTCTTGAAGTGCTTGTGGAAAAGCCTAAAGGCCAGTGTTGCTGAAAGAGACCAAACATGAGGGAGAATGGGAGTAGATGAGATCAGGCCAGGCCAAGACTTTAAGGCCTGACCAACCCCTGTAGTTTGTATTTTGGCTTTTTTTCATAGTAAGATTAGAGGACTATGGAGGGTTTTGAGGAAGGAAATGACACACACAGATCTCTGTTTTAGCAAAATCACTTCAGCAGCTGAGTTGAGAATGAATAGACGGGGAGCAAAGCAAAAGTTGGGAGTCACTTAAGTGAGGGTTCTTGCATTCACCCAGGTGAAATATGATGAAACTGATGACAAGTGGTTACATTTTGGATATGTTTTTACAAGAGACAATAGGATTTTCTTGTAGAAGAAATGGTAGGTGTGAGAGAGGGAGAAAGGCATCAAAAATTATTTTAAAATTTTCAACCTGAATAACTAGAAAAATGATGGTTCAATTAAATGAGATGTTGAAGGAATGACGTGATAAGTGGTTCTGGGGGACGATCAAGAGCTTGGATTTCCAAAAAACGGTATGGGGTTTCCTCAAAAAAATTAAGAATAGAGTTACCATATGATCTAGCAATCACTCTTCTGGGTCTCTACCCAAAAAAATTAAAAACATTTATCTGTGAAGATATATGTACCCTGATGTTCACTGAAGCAGTATTCATGGTGGCCAAGACATGGAAACAATCAAAGTGTCTTTTGATAGATGATTGGATAAATATGTGGTACATATATAAAATGGAATGCTAGCCATAAGAAAAGATGAAATACTGCCATTTGTGACCATATGGATGGACTTTGTGATTATCATGCTAAATGAGATAAATTGGATGGAAAAAGTTGAGAACCATATGATTTCGCTCCTATGTGGGATATAAAACTAAAAGCAACAAACAAACAAAACAAACAAACAGAGACTCATGGACACGAACAACGGTTTAGTGGTTACCAAATGGAAGCAGGGAGGCAGGGAGTAGATATCTTTAATGAAGATATTTTGGTGAGTACCAGTGATGACATATGTTCAACTCTAAAATAATGTAATATCTAAACACAAACATTGAAAGACATGAAAAATCACGCTATCTGATATGATGATCAAAGAAAGTATTTGAATCTGGGACACATGGTTGCAGAATTTAGATTAGTACAAACAAAATGTTGAGGAGAATTGAATTTTATCTTGTGGTTTTGGGGGGAACAATGGTATATTCATATGATTATGGAGACGAATGAGAAATAAGTCTTAAATTAATCCAATTGTGGCTCATTTTTATTGCTATGTTAAGGCATTTAGCCTTGATTGTATAGTCAGTCTTAACTGATCAAAGGATTTTGAGCGAAAGAGCCACATGATCAGTTCTGTGCCTCACAAAGTTAATGGCAGTATGAAGTGAAAATTGTAGTGAGGCAAGACCGGTAGATAGGAGACTAGAGAAGAAACAACGGCAGTAATTCAGAAGCACCAGACTCATATGCCCAACGGCCAGCTGGTCTCTCAATTGGTGTCTCAATTTCATCCTCACATATTGAAATCCAAGCTCTTTTTTTAATTAAAATTATTGGGGTGACATTAGTAAATAAAATTACATAGGTTTCAAGTGTACAGTCCAATAACGTGTTATATGTATACTGCATTGTGTGTTCACCATCCAAAGTTAAATTTCCTTCCAATACCATATTCCCTGTCTCATACAGCACCTTGTAGAATGCCTTGCATAGTAGACACTAAGTTTGTGGACATTAATTAGCTCCACGGAAGGTATAGAAATCTTCAAATAAAAACAAAGTTTCATTTTTTCTGATTCCAGAGGTTGTAGTTTTATGTTTGTTCCCTAAGTTATATATTTCTTTAGGCTTTTTTCCCCTAATATTATAGTTTTACATAGCCATAAAGCAATGATTAAAACTAGAAAATTACATTTGATACAATATGATGAAATGATTTACCTATCTTATTGAAAATGCACCATATTTCCCACTAAGGTTCTTTTCTGATCCAGGATCCAACTTATCCCACATTGCATTAGTTGGATATCTGAGTTTCCTCCAATGGATGACAGTTCCACAGTCTTTCTTTGTCTTTCCTGACCGTGAAACTTAAAAAGTCCTGGTCAGTTATTCTGTAGCATATACCTCAGTCTGTATTTGTGTGATGTATTCTCATAACTAGGTTAAAGTTATACATTGGGGAGAGATTATATCAGAAATGATGTGTCTTTCCAAGTACTTCACATGAGAGAACCCAATCTATTTTCTGTTACTTTTTATCTTAATAAAAATAAAAAATAAAATAAAATTAAATTAAATTAAAAAATAAAAAATTAAATTATAAAAGTAACTTTAAAAGTTACTTTTAAAAATAAGATTGGACAAGATTACTAGTTACATTATCCTAAATTATTTAAATATTTTATATAAAATAAATCAAAATTGGCAACTTAAATACCATTCTCTGTCAGAAGCAAATCAAATAAACACATAAATCAAAACCTCACTTATTTTAAGGTTTCCTGTTCCAACTGAATAGATGTTATACAAGGCTTTAAAAAAACTATTAAAATTGGTATTTTTAACACAAAATTTTTAAAAAGTCTGTAAAAACTACAAAAAATAATCTACTATCTTTTTTTTTTTTTTTTTTTTTTAAGGAAAGGCAACCTTTGTCCACACAGATTGCAAGGAACTTGTCAGCTTACGATCCCTTATTTTTTATTTTTTATGCCTAAAGCACCTGGTCTTCCTAGGTGGTCTCCCATCCAAGCACTAACCAGGTCCAACCTTGCTTAGCTTCCGAGATCAGATGGGATCGGGCTTGTTCAGGGTGGCATGGCCGTAGACTAATATCCTTTCACTATATAGTTTTAGTTTGTGAAATACTAGCATATTCCCCAATAACTGTTAATTTATTAAATATTCTCTGTTGTCTTTTATCATGCATTCTGGATATTGACACTATGTTCCAAACAAACAAAAAAATGGTCCTTTTTAAATAATACAGGTATAACATTTACAAAATAGAGAAGAGTTTACTGCTTTAGAACAATGGAAAATTTACAAAAGATCTCTAGGGTAACAAATACATAAATGAACAATAATTCATTATAGCGGTTTTTCCCTGAATATTATGTTTTTCACATAGAAGATACAATGCCCATAATTTGCTCATTAATAAACCTGTATATAGAAATCTTTGCCTCCTTACACTTTTTCCCTTCAAACTTCTGTTCCTCACATACAGGATATAGGAAAAGAGTGGAGGTGGGTTCAACAAGATATAATGCCAGAGTTTTACTTTAATGGTAAGAATAAAATGATCACTTTGTCAAAATATTAAAACACCATCAACAGTCATACTGCTTTATTTTTCCTTAATAGTTCTTATAAAGAAATGTAGCATTTTATCAATTGATTATACCCTTAAGAGTCGTGTTTGTAAGTTTTATTGAAATTGCTTTGCAAATAGCCTCTTTTGGGGTACTTTCCCATTATTCAATTTAAATTGTTTTTCAATTTTATTTTCTCTTTCTTACTTTTTTTTCGGGGAGGTACATGAGTACTCAAAGTTTTTATCCTTACTCTTTACTAGCTACTGATTTGGCAGTTACATATTTTAAATATTTTTTAAATATCTTTTTTTATTTTTCAATTAGTTGACATACTAGTTTCAGGTGTACACCATAGTGATTAGACATTTATATAACTTATGCAGTGATCACCCCAACAAATCTAATACCTATTTGACACCGTAGTTATTACAATATTATTGACTATATTCTTTATGCTATACTTTACATCACCATGACTATTTTGTAACTACCATTTGTACTTCTTAATCTCTTCCCCTTTTTCACCCATCTCCCCAACTCCGCTCCCATCTAGCAACCATAAGAATGTTCTCTGTATCCAGGAGTTTGTTTCTGTTCTGTTTGTTAATTTACTTTGTTCTTTAGATTCCACATATAAGTGAGATCATATGGCATTTGCCTTTGTCTGACTTATTTCACTTGGCATAATATCCTCTAGGTCCATCCATATTGTTGCAGATGGAAAGATTTCATTATTTTTTTTATGGCTGAGAAATATTCCATTGTATATACGTACCACGTCTTCTTTATCAATTCATCCATTGATGGACACCTAGGTTGCCTCCATATCTTGGCTATGGTAAATAATATTGCAACAAAAATATGGATGCACCTGTCCCTTCAAAGTAGTATCTTGAATTTCTTCAAATAACCAACCAGAAGTAAAATTACTGGGTCCTGCATTGTCTCTTGTTATAGCCTTTGTTTTAAAGTCTATTTTGTCTGGTGTGAGTATTGTTACCTGTTTTTTTTTTTTGTTTACTTGTTTACGTTTTCATGAAACATCTTTTTCCATCCCTTTGCTTTCAGTCTGTGTGTGTCTTTTGATTTGAAGTGAATCACTTGTAGGCAGCATATGTAAGGGTCATATTTTCTTACCCATTCAGTCATCTTATATCTTTTGATTGGAGCATTTACTCCATTTACATTTAAAGAAATTGTTGATAGATGTGTAGTTATTTCCATTTTATTATTCATCTTTTTCTTTTTTCCTCCTCTCCTTCTTAAAGCAGTCCCTCTATCATTTGCTGTAATACCGGTTTGGTGTCAGTGAAGTCCTTTAGCTTTTTCTTGTTTGGGAAACTCTTTTACCTGTCCTTCGGTTCTAAATGATACCCTTGCTGGGTAAAGTAATCTTGGTTGTAGGACCTTGCTTTTCATCACTTTGAATAATTAGTGCCAATCCCTTCTGGCCTGCAAAGTTTCTGTTGAGAAATCTGCTGACTGTTTTATGGGAGCTCCCTTGTAGGTAACTAACAGCTTTTCTCTTGCTGATTTTAGGATTCTCTCTTTGTCTTTAATCTTTGGCATTTTAATTATGATGTGTCTTGGTGTGGGCCTCTTCAGGTTCATCTTGTTTGGGAAACTCTGTGCTCTCTGGGCCTGTATGTCTATTTCCTTCACTAGGTTAGGAAAGTTTTCTGTCGTTATTTCTTCAAATAGATTTTCAATTCTTTGCTCTCCCTCTTCTCCTTCTGGTACCCCTATGATGTGAATGTTGTCCTCTTGATGTTGTCCTAGAGGCCTCTTAAACTATCCTCATTTTTTTAAATTCTTTTTTCTATTTGCTATTATGATTGGGTGTTTTCTGCTACCTTATCTTCTAAATTGCTGATTCGGTCCTCTACTTCATGTAATCTACTGTCAATTCCCTCTAATGTACTCTTTATTTCAGTTATTGTATTCATTTCTGGCTGGTTCTATTTTCTATCTCCAGTTTTGTTTCCTATCTCTTTGTTCAAACTCTCACTGAGATTACTGAGCATCCTTATACCCAGTGTTTTGAATTCTGTATCTGGTAGATTGCTTGTCTCCATTATGTTTAGATCTTTTTCTGGAGCTTTGTTCTGTTCTTTCATTTGGGAGATGTTTCTTTGTTATCCCATTTTGGCTGTGTCCCTGTGTCTGCTTTTATGTATTGGGTAGAGTAGCTATGTCTCTTAGTCTTAGCAGAGTGCTTTATGTAAGTGTCCTGTAGGGCTCACTGGCACAGTCTTCACTGGTCACCTGAGCTGGATGCTGCAGATGGGCCTGCAAATAGCCTTTGATTGCATCTGTTGAAAAATTTCTTTGCGCTTAGGCCATGAAAACATTCACATAATTGCAAGAAAATAAGATGGGAACTTTCCATGTATATAAATACGTAAATATATATACACATACACTAATACTATTATTATGTTTTACAAACAACTTTTCACTTTCGTGTTTCACTTCATCCATACATACTCAGTGACTTTATAAGTAATAATAGTCTCCTATGTGTCTGTCTTTGTATTCTTATCTGTAAGATGAGAAAGATAATTGTACATATGTGAAAAATTTATTGTGAAACTATGCCAAAAATATTTAAATATATAAAGTGTTTGATATATAGCAAATGCTCAATAAAAGCCATCTATTATCACTGTATCATTTTTAATACTATCATCTTCTAACAGTTTTTCACATAGAAACTATCCTAAAGTTTCCAGAACTCAGTGCTTCACAGTTTTTCTAACTCACTTTCTGCAAAATCGCACCTCTTTTATCCCTGAAGAAGGCACTCACCAGTGGATGCATGTATATTGGTTTGTATCTTTCGCTGTATTCCTCATTTAAATAATAGAATTTTAAATACGGCATACAGGCATTTATTAATCTTTGCTTCTTTCTGGTGTCTTTGATATTGTAGATGCTGGATAATAATTTAATGAACTAAAACTACCTTTACCATTATTAATTAGATTTCCAGCTTAATGGTAACGCTTTACACACATCGATTTAAAGTTAATGTTACTATACTACATCTCATTCCAGAAAGAATTTTGGTGTTAGAGTAGATTATATTATTTTTTCAAGTCATGTCCAAGCACACATTTTGAAATCCATTTCACATTTCCACCATTGTCCTTTTCCCTATGTTATGAAAATGTCATGCCCCTGATAGTGGTTATTCCTTTACCCTGGATCTAAGAATTAAGAAGAGACATAGACCATAGCCACAGCTGTCACATAGCATGTAACATGAGACATAGATAAACCAATTCCATTAAAAGGCAATGAAATCCGGCGATTGTATATTACCATAGTATAACTAAGCAAAACCATACTAATTAAAGTGGCTTATAAACATATATTCAGTAATATGAGAATAAAAATAGACAAATCAAGGTAAATAAAGAATAAACATGAAATCATAAGATAAAGACAAGGAAAAAAGTATGTAGTTGTAATTATTGAGTTTTATTACAATTCTAAGATTATTCTTCTCTTTAGCATGTCTGCCCTAATTTTTACCATTTCCTATCGTTTTTCTCATTAGTAACTCTCAAGACTCTTCTTAATCCCTTATTACCTGTCATTCTTTTCTTCTGCTTATCATCATACTCCATAAAATTTTCTCTGAGGGCAAGAAGATATTTGAAAAAAGACTTTCCCTGTGATGCCAGGTTTTCTGGACAACTTTGCTTTCCTCTCCCTCATACTGCTCAGGGAATCTGGAGAAATGGGTGACCACAGAAATCCACTGCTGCTGCCTGCCCTTCCGAAGCTGGCTGCAAGAGATGGGCAACCAGATGCACTTAGAAAATACATAATACCCTTACACCCTTTCCAGAGTTCCCTTATATTGTCTTGAGACTGGAATCAGTGCTAGGCTGGGAAATTAGTCTCAATTTTACATTGTGTTTAAAAGGCTCCTACACGATGCTCCTGGAAAAACTTCTGTTGTTATTATTCAGTATAGCCTTAATAATTTAAACAAAAACATAAGTAATAATATTAAAAATATTAAATGTTAAGGAATGCCATTTTGACATTTCTTAATTCTCTCATAGTCTTTTTAACATCTTTCAAATGCGAATCTGTCCAGTTACTGCACAAAATTGATACAGTTTTACTTAGCCGTCAACTGTCAGTTCTCCTATTAAATATTTGTAGGTGAAGGTAAAATGCAATTTAGCAACTGGAGAATTTTTGTGGACCAGCAAGATTTAACCACTGACATTTATTTTTCTAGTGAAATCACTACTGTCATTCTGACACCATACATTGAAGGGTGACAAGTTCTCTTAATATAAAATCAAAGGTTATTTTTAAAAGAGCTGAATCAGCTTTGGAAGTAATAATGTATGGTTGACGGGATGTGCTAATACATTCTAGTTATCACAGGGAAAACCTGATAGCTTATGGATTCAGCTTTGTGTGTGTGTGTTTGTAAAGTAGTAAGATATGGAAGCACATGAAGGAAAATTTTATAGAGCAGTCAAATGTACAAATTAAAATGGCTTCAGTGATTTTTATTGAAAAAAAGCTAAAAAATAACATTTCACAGTTGTTTTAAAGAGTTCTTATTAAAAGTCAACAAAAACGTTAGGGTAATCTATTCAATACAGTATGTTTGTAGATTCTGGCACACTTAATTTCAAAGGGCAAAGTGGCTTGTAAAAGGTCACAAATTACATCAACATTATCATCATACATTTTAACTTTTAGTTTTGGCAAGCCAATAGCAGCTGCTTTTCCTAATCGTGCATATAATATTTAAGAAGCTATAAAAAGAAATTATTTCTTTTTCAAACAATTTAAAATTTTAGATACATTAATTAACAAAAAAAGAGGAAACCATTATTAAATAGAATAGACATTTAAAGTTAAAATTCCCTCACTTTAAAGTAGAAGAAGTACTAAGGGAAGAATCAAGTAGAGGAAGAGTAAAGCACATGTATCTACTACCTACTCAGGAGAACTTAAGTGAAGAAAGTAAAAATCTCAAAAAAATTTAGAACAATTTAAAGTTAATTCACTTTTGGTATCACTTGATAAGTGTGTTTCGAAGGGAAAACAAATAAACTCTATGGAGTGCTTTTGTAATTCTTACCCAAATAGTAGTAGATGTTATTTGCATTACTAAATTTCACCATAAAGAATTATGCCTTAAGTATACTGTTCATATCAACATTATAAGATTTGTGCAGAGAAGGGAAAAAAAAAACATATTTGATATTTGGCAATGACCCCTCCTACCCTGTATGCGTATGTTTGTGTGTGTGTGTGTGTGTGTGTTCGTGTGTAATTTTTTTGAAAAAAATCTCAATCTACCTCAGGCCAAAGTAAGCATTAAGCAGTGTGAAGTAGTTTAAGGATTTTATGGCTGAGTGTAATTGACACAGTGAGTGTTATCTTCAATTTGAGATTCCTCTCAAACTGCCTGCTCCTTCCACATAGCCTAGACCTAAGTAAATTCCTTCCTTCATGGTATTAGAGACTTACCAGGTCAGCTCTGATACAAGAGGCAAGCTCTCATGTTAAGAACAAATAAATGATTAGTCAATAAATTTATAATAACTATGTATACTGCCAGGGTGGTACCAGACTAATTGGGGGATCAATCTGAAAATTATATAAATATCTAACTGCTGTGCTATACACTTGACTAATATAAAATAATACTGAATGTCAACTCTAAAAAAAATTAAAAAATATCTTTAAAATTTTTGTAAAAAGAACAAATATATTACATACCAGCTATGTAATATTAGGCCAATCCCCTCACCCTATCTTTGCCTCAGTTTTTTCCTAACAATACTTCCCTTGCCTATAGTTTCTGATATTATTGAGCAGTTACTATTATGCCCTAGGCACTGTACTAAGTATTTCCCACACATTATCTTTATTGAATAATCAGAGCAACCCCATAAGGTCATTATTGTTAAAAATTCCATCTAGCAGGCAAAGAAACTAGGTTCGGTAACTTGTTCCAGATCACTCAGAGAGTACTCTCATCAGAATTCCTATTCAGAATGAAGATCCCAAAGGCTTTAATGACTAAGCTATGATTATGCAATGACAGTACTTAGGTAATTCAAAGATGTATATACATTAAGTTGTTTATTTGTTTGTTTTACTAGAATATTATACAGTAAAGAGAGGGTTGTGCAAATGAACTCCTTGGTTTGCTGTTGTGAGAAACTTACAACTTATAAATAGGCATGCTACTTTTACAAAGCTAACCGAATGCTTAGAGCAAAGAAGAACTTGATTTCAATGTCTGGAGTCCAGGGTTCTAGTCCAGCTATTTCATGACATGGACAATGGACTAATGGTTACCAGAGGGTAGGGGGTGGGAGAGGAGGGAGGAGGTAGACAAGGTAAAGGTGGTCAAATATGTGGTGACAGAAAAAAGTCTAACTCAAAGCTGGAGAACTACACGAGTTCAAAACTTACTTTATTTTCTCCCCCTCTTGGGAATTTTTAAACATTCATTCATTCATTCATTTATTGTGACATTGGTTAGATAAATCCAATAAGTTTCAGCTGTACACTTTAACAGTAAGGCATATATATATTTATACTGTGTGTTCACCTCCCATAGTTAGATTTCTTTCTGTCACCACATATTTGACACCTTTTACCCCTTCCCCTGCCCCTCTGGTAACCACTAGTCCACTGTACATGTCCCTGAGTCTCTATTTGTCCTGTTCATTTTTTGCTTTTAGTTTTATATTCCACATATAAGTGATATCATGTGATTTTCAACTTGTTCTGTCTGGCTTATTTCACTTAGCATGATTATCTTGAGGTCCATCCATGTTGTCGCAAATGGCAGTATCTCATCTCTTCTTATGGCTGAGTAATATTCCATTATATGTATGTACCACTGCTTCTTTAACCAATCATCTATTTCTTATACAGTCTCCCTCTAATAAAGCCAACAGGCCCGAGAGAGTTCAGTCAAGTTTTATGACAGTGGCTGGGGATCAAGGACAACAGGCTGATGGGACAACTCATGTCCTCTGAGCTTCTATCTTGGTCAAATCATATATCTTTTTGAGGGGGAGGGGGGTTGAACATCTCGAGCAGTGGCGTTCAAACTTCAGTGTGTATTAGCATTGCCCACCCTGGAGTAAGATCGGGTCCTGGCCTTTGGGTTTTACCAAGTCCCCCAGGTGATTGGCGCCCACCAATCTGAGAGCCACTGATCCAGAGGAATAAAAAGACTACATATCCTCAGGGCCATCCCACCTAAATTTTATTATTAGAGACTTCAAATTCAAGGCTGTTTGGGCCAGAACAGTCCCTGAAGTGCTAATACTCTGAATAACTGGTTAGGTTTGCCTTCCCTCCTTAAAATTAGAGAAACTAATGAGAGCATAAGCCAAAAATGTCCCTCCTGATACTGTAGAGGGGTGGGAATCAGTGTATTACATTAAGTCATGGTAAAGAGAGACAGAAACATTCACATTTTCAAAATAGAAGACAAGATCCTGTGATTAATTTGCCCAGGAAGGTCAACTTATCCACATTCCCAGCATATATAGGCACATAAACTAGAGAGTATGCACAATTCGATGCCCTCCATGAATTCAAATTCATTCAATAAAATAGAAAACCGTATATTTTTTCAGTTATTATGAAAAATGACAAGAACCTAGCATTAAGATTTATTGCTCTGAGTAGGCACTAGGCAACTATATGTAACATGAAATGCAGCAACACATCATGCAGCAGTTGAATATGCATATAGAACATTGCTTTCCTCTCAGCAGTGGCTGACATGACAGATGGTTAAATGTTGCTCTTAACTATCACAGATTCCAATGCAAAGGTACATCAGACTAATCAGCCACAATTTCCAATTACCACCAAGATGTAGTAAATTTGACTTTAAAAATCTGTGTTACTAATGCTTTGACATTTTTAGAATAAAATGTTATTTTAATACACTGGTAGTCAAGTAAGTCATATTTTTTTAACACTTAAGTAAGCAAAGAATGTGAAGCGGGGTAAAGTAAGATGGGGGAAGGAAATGAACACCCATCGAGCATCTAGGAAGAATTACTCTTCATTGATGTCGTGCATGTAATAGGTCTTTTATTCCTCTCAAGTGAATAGGAGAAGGACCAGCTGATTTGGGCCACTTATGATGGAAAGCACCAAATGTAACTGGAAATTCTATATTTTACTCCAAGAGGATGAATTATCATTTTTGGAATATTCACTCACTGGAACTATCAAAAAACAAAATGAGACTCATGGACACAGACCGTGCATTAGTGGTTACCATGGGGAATGGGGGGAGGGAGGAGGTAGAGAGGAGTGAAAAGGGTCAAATATTTAGTAATGGAAGGAAATCTAATTTTGGCCGGTGAACACACAATGCTATATATGACGTACTGTTGAATTGTACACTTGAAACGTATTTGATTTTATTAATCAATGTCACCTCAATAATTTTTAATAAAAAATGAAAAGGAGGGCACTATTCAATTATATGAAAAATAAAATAGCCTGGAGTTCTTAAGTTGCAGAATGCTTGGCTAGATGAAAAGAGACCTCCATGCTAAGCCAAATAAGGAATTTATAATATTTTGGCTATTTTCTTAGTCAGTTGTTGATAAGTGACAATGCTGTGAATCATTAACAGTCCTTTGCCACTGGATCAACATAGATAAGTGTGGATAAAGGACAAATACATTCAAGGATTTAAAAAATCCAACTATAGATTGACCTTCAAAATGAAGTCATAAATGTCTTGAAAGTTTTAAATGCCAATAAGGAAAGAGTCAACACTTTCCCCTCATGATATGTACAAAAATTAAAGGAATACACTCCTGTATTTTGGTCAACAACAGACCACGTATGCATAAGGCAGTGGTCCCATAAAATTATAATGAAACTGAAAAATTCCTATCACCTGGTGACAGTGTAATGCAACACATTATTCATGTCTTAGTGTCTTAGTGGTGATGCTGGTGTAAAGACCCTACTCACTGCCAGTCATATAAAAGGATAGTACATATAATTATGTACAGTATGCAATACTTATAAAAATAAACAACTATGTTACTGACTTAAGTACTTACTAAACTATACTATCTATCATTATTTTAGAGTGTATTCTTTCTACTTATAAAAAAAAGTTTGCCATAAAACAGTATGCCAGGTTACTCCAGCAGCAGCCTCATACATCTCATGTTTACAGTGTCTCTTAACTGCATTGATTTCTCTTGTGTTTGATTTAATCTCATGTTGTTTTGTACAGTAACATGCTGTACAGGCTTATAGCCTAGGAGCAATAGGCTATATGATATAGCCTAGGTGTGTAGTAGGCTATACCGTTTAAGTTTGTGTAAGTACACTCGATGATGTTCGCACAACAAAATAATCTAACGATGCATTTGTCAGAATGTATATCCATCGTAAAGTAGTGCTGGACTGTAATTAGTATTTCTAAACACATTATTTTATCTTTAATGCCTGAAACCGCAAGAGACTATTAGAATGGTGGTCTCGCTATATCACCCCTAGTAAGAATACTAGAGCTTTAAGTGGTTAGTAAATTTTTCCTGATGATTTTGTGAATCAATTCACTTTACAGCCACTTTACATCTAAATCTGAATTGTGAATTCATTCACTTTATAGATGTAATGATGGTTACTTTGTAGTATAATTTGAAGTCAGGTAGTGTGATACCTCCAGCCTTGTTCTTTTTTCTCAGGATGGCTTTGGCTATTTGGAGTCTTTTGTGATTCCATACAAATCCAATCATTTTGTTCTGTTTCTTTAAAAAATACCATTGGGGTTTTGATCTATATATTGTTTTGGGTAATATGGCCATTTTAAGTATGTTGATTCTTCCAATCCATGAACACAGGCTATCTTTCCATTTCTTTGTGTCTTCTTCAATTTCTTTTAATAATGTCTTACAGTTTTCTGTGTATAGGTCCTTTACATGCTTTGTTAAGTTTATTCTTAGGTATTTTATTCCTTTTGTTGCCATTGCAAAATAATTTTTTTCTTTTTTTTCTGAAATTTCATTGTTAGTATATAGAAATGCATTTTTCTTTTTTTTCTGAAATTTCATTGTTAGTATATAGAAATGCAATAAACTTTTGTACATCGATTTTGAAAGCTGCAACTATACTGTATTTATCATTTATAATAGTTTTTTGGTGGCATCTTTAGGGTTTTCTATACAAAGAATCATTTTATTTGCAAAAAGCGACAATTTATCTTCTTCATTTCCGATTTAGATGCCTTCTATTCTTTTCTCTTGCCTGGCTGCCGTAGTTATGACTCCCAATACTATATTGGATAAGGGTGGTGAGAATGCACATTCTTGTCTTGTTCCTGTTCTTAGGGGAAAGGTTTCAGTTTTTCACTATTAAGTATGATATTAGCTGAGGGTTTGTCATATACGGCCTTTATTATGTTGAGGTATTTTCCTTCTATACCTGTTTTATTCAATGTTTTAATCATAAAAAGATGCTGTATCTTGTCAAAGTGAAAATAATAAACAGCATGGTATTGGCAAAAAAAAAAAACCAAAAAAACAGACACACAGACAAATGGAACAAAATTCAGAGCCCAGAAATAAATCCACACATATATGAGAAAATAATTTTTGATAAAGGAGTCAAAAACATACTATGGAGGAAAAGAAAGCCTCTTCAATAAATGGTGCTGGGAAAATTGGAAAGCTCCATGCAAAAGAATGACACTAGACTGCTATCTGTTACCATACACCAACATTAACTCAAAATAGATCAAAGATCTACAAATCAGATGTGAAACAATAAACTGCATAGGAGAAAACATAGATACTAAACTTATGGACTTTGGTTTTACAGAGGATTTTGTGAATTTGACCTCAAAGGCAAAGAAAGCAAACACAAAAATAAATGAATGGGACAACATCAAACTGAAAAGCTTATGCAGAGCAAAAGAAACCATCAATTAAACAAAGAGGCAGCCAACTGAATGGGAGAAGATATTTGCAAACAATGCCTCCAGTAAGGGGCTAACATCTAAAATTTATCAAGAATTCATACAACTCGACATCAAAAGAACAAAGGATCCAATTAAAAAATTGGGCAGAGACCTGAACAGACACTTCTCCCAAGAAGACATACAAATGGCCAGCAGACATATGAGAAGTTGCTCGACTTCACTAGCTATTAGGAAAATGCAAATCAAAACCACAATGAGATACCACTTCACATCTGTAA
>NW_024355203.1:1430993-1451491 GCF_902729225.1 Pteropus medius | reverse complement strand
TTTTTTTTTTTTTCACATATATCTTGTACATATTTTGTTGGGTTTACACCTTAGTATTTCATATTGAGGGTGCTAATTTAAATGGTAATGTATTTTTAATTTCAAATTCAATTTGCTAATTGCTGGTATATAGGCAAGCAAATGACTTTTGTACATTAGCCTTGCATCCTACAACTTTCTTATAATTGCTTATTAGTTCCAAGAGGTTTTTTGTTTTGTTTTGTTTTGCTGATTCTTTTTTGATTTTTCTACACAGACAGATATGAAATCTGTGAACAGTTTTATTTTTTCCTTCTCAATTATATACACCTTTTATTTCTTTTTTTCTCTTATTACATTAGCTAGGACATAGATTCTGAGGTTGAAAAGCAGTGGTGAGAAAGGACATCCTTGACTTGTTCTTGATCTTTGCAAAAAATCTTTGAGTTTCTTACCATTAAATATGGTATTAGCTGTAGGTTTTTTTACAGATATTATTTATCAGGTTAAGTAAGGCCTCCCTCTACTCCTAGTTTGCTAAGAGTTTTTTCATGAATGGATGTTGGGCTTTCTCAAATTCTATTTTTGCATTTATTAATATCATCATGTAATTTCTCTTCATTAGCCTGTTGATGTGATGGATTGCATTAATGATTTTTTGAATGTTGAACTAGCCTTGCATACCTGAAATAAATCCCACTTGAACATGGTGTATAATTCTTTTCATAACATTGTTGAATTCAATATCTAATAATTTGTTGAGGATTTTTCCATCTATATTCATGAGAAATATTCGTATGCAGCTTTATTACAGTGTCTTTGGCTTTGGTATCAATGTAATGCTGGCTTTACATAAAATTAGTTATGCAGTGTTTTCTCCTCTTCAATTTTTTGGAAAAGTATGAGAAAGACTGGTAGTAGCTCTTCTTTAAATGTTTGGTAGAATTAATCAGTGAAGTCATCAGGTCCAGGGCTTTCCCTTGTTGGGAGATTTTTGATTACTGATTCAATTTCCTTAATAATTATAGGTGTATTCAGATTTTTTATTTCTTCACAATTTAGTCTTGGTAGATTTTGTGTTTCTACAATGTGTCCATTTCATCTAGGTTATCCAATTTGTTGGTGTGAAAACATAGTACTGTATTAAAATCCTCGCAGTACACTCTGAAACAGTCATGCACCACAATAATCACATTTTGGTCTCCAGATCACATAATCAACAGTGGTCCCATAAGATTATAATGGAGCTAGAAAATTCCTATTGCCCAGTGACATCATAGCCATCACATCATAGAGCACAATGCATTACTTGTGTGTTTGTGGTGACGCTAGTGTAAACAAATCTACTGTGCTGTCAGTTGTACAAAAGTATAGCACATATAATTATGTATAGTACATAATACTTAATAATGATAATAAATGACTATGTTACTGGTTTATGTATCTACTCTATAGAGTTTTTATCATTATTTTGGAATGTACTCTTTCTACTTATAAAAAAAAGTTTACTGTAAAACAGCATGCTATGTTACACAGGCAGCAGCCTCATACATCTCGTGTTTACTGCATCTCTTGATGGCATCATTTTCTTTTATGTTTGACTTAATCTAGCATTGTTTTGTACAGTAACATGATGTATAGGCTTGTGCCCTAGAGGTGATAGACCATATAGCCTAAACGTGTAGTAGGCTACACCGTGTAGGTTTGTATAAGTACACTCCATATTTGCACAATGACAAAATTGCCTAAGGACACATTTCCTAGAATGTATCCCTATTATTGTATGACTATAAACATATTTATTTCTGTAGAGGTGGTAGTAATGACCCCAT
This sequence comes from Pteropus medius, assembly GCF_902729225.1. Lineage (NCBI taxonomy): Eukaryota > Metazoa > Chordata > Mammalia > Chiroptera > Pteropodidae > Pteropus > Pteropus medius. Next base: position 1,449,680 of record NW_024355203.1, on the reverse strand, counting down.
TTTCATTTTTTATTTTAGTAATTTGACTTTTCTCTCTCTCTTCAAGTCTAAGTAAAGATTTGTCAATTTTGCTGATTTTTTCCAAGAATCAACTTTGGTTTCATTGATATTCTCCAATGTTTTAATATTCTCTATTTCATTTATCTCTGCTCTAATCTTTATTATTTCCTTGCTTGCTACAGTTTGTTCTTCTTGTTCCTGTTCCTCACATTGTAAAGCTAGGTTGTCGATTTGAGATATGTCTTGTTTTTAATGTGAGCATTTATAGCTATACATTTCCACTAGTACCATTTTGCTGCATCCCATTAGTTTTATTATGTCATGTTTTCATTTCCGTTTGTCTCTCAGTATTTTCCAATGTCTCCTGTGATTTCTTCTTCGATCCACTGGTTCTTTAAAAGTATGTTACTTAATTTCCACAATTTTGTGAATTTTCCAGTTTTCCTTTCCTTGCCGATTTCTAACTTCATCTCATTTTGTTAAAAAAGATACTTTCTATAATATCTATATTTCAAAATCTATTGAAACTTAATTTCTGCCCTAATATATAGTCTATCCTGGAAAATGTCCCATGTACACTTGAGAAGAATGTGTATTGTTTTGTTGTGTAGAGTGTTCAGTATATGTCTGTTAGATTAAGTTGGTTTATTGTGTTGTTTAAGTCCTCTATTTACTTATTTTCTGTCTGGTTGTTCTAGCCATTGTTGTGAGTGGAGTATTGAAGTCACCAACTGCTAATGTAGAACTATTATTATAGAACTTTAGAACAGTGTTTTACTTATTGTTAGGACTGAAAGGCAACTTCTAAGCTCCTTACTTTCCATACTAGAAACTGGAAGTCCATCTAACTGTTGGCTAAGTCTCTTATTAGTGTGCCTATAAAATGATCTTTTAATTTTGGGAAATCATGGTCTATAAATATCTCAACAAGAAGACAGTTCCTACCTCTGGACACTTGTAGAATATAAATAAAAGAAATATGTACATAATGTCTACCTATGAGTTCTTTCATTAAATATGTTAAGGATAAATTTGTTCATTCTATTATAAATATATTAACAGTAGCTACGATATGCTTAATATATTTACCTACATTTACGATTAAATATAAAACAATTAAAAATGGTTTTGAGGACTCGAATTTGGGTTGTTTCTTATAAAAATTATTTTCTTATTTGTTTGGATAAACACATGTACCCTTAATATCTAAATAAAATGCTCAATGACTCTTGCTCTATGTATTTTGAAAATAATCCATCATGAACTAATTATAAAATATGCTTTATACATGTGATATTACCATATATGTACATAATCAAAGCTAACAGTACTTATTATAATCTGTTACAAACCTAGGAGAATTTATGTAACAATCTCTTGACAATTTTATAATTTTCAAAAGTAATCCATTTTTTTAAAAGCAGAAATTCCACAGAAAATATAACTTCTCAAAAAATGCTACTATCACCTAGGCATAATAAGTTTTAGTACTTGAGTATATTATTCCAAACTATATAAGCGTAACTTTTTACAATCTAGCAAAATATTAGGATATATACTCTAGGCTTATATAACTACTTTCTTATGATATAATCATAAGAAAGGAAATTTGCAGATCTGTTTTAAATCTGGGGAAAAACGATGGTTAGAGATAGGAACTCTTCGAAAAATTTCTGCATCTCTGAATTTTAACTAATACAAAAATCACGATATAAAAATATGTAAAAAAATAAAATAAAAAAATAAAATGAAAATCACAATATATTCTGTTGATTAGAGAGCACATGTTGGGGTGAGCATGCACGGCTTAGAATTTCAGCTCCAGAAATTCCTGGCTCGGTAATCATGAGCACTTTGAACTTTTCTGTGCCTCCTTGTTCACTATCCCCTCTTTCTGGTAATATTGGAATAACAATATGTTCCACATAAGGTTATGAGTGTTTTGTACAATGATAACTATAAAGCATTTTGATCAGAGCTTGGCACTTGGTAAGCAATCAATAAATGTTTAGATTGTTATTATTATTACTATCTCATAGCTACTATACTTATATAAGAATATAGAAAACACATTTTAGTTATTTGGTATTTATATAGAAAATAAATATACATGCAAATATATTACATTGAATAAGAAAAAAGTTTATGCAGCACAAATTTTAAACTTTAGATTAAAATCTGAAAAACAGAACAAATGTTGGCATGATAGTCCATCTTACAGTCATTGGTGTCTGAGTCAATTTCTTATTTGAGAGTAAGCATTTACATGTCTCAACAAATTTTTATCTTGCTAGTAAAATCACTTTCTATAACTATGGCAATGCTAAGATACAATGCTAAGAGAAAAATCAACCTGAACAAAACTACTCCGAGCACTTTAAAAGTAACCAGAAATAGGCATGATTAAGTGAACAAAAAATAAAAGTCATGTGGGACCTCTAAGTATTAAGAATTATGATTGGGGAAGATGTGTTTTGGGAAAGATGTGTTTTGAAAGCCAAAGATAAAAAGAGGCTCCTAATATTTGAGATAAATTATAAAAAGCTATATTAAGAACACCTCTTCTACATACATACACATTTTCAAGTGTGAATCTATCTTTTATCAAAATTCATCTCTCTTTGGCCTTTTAAATGGCAAATACCAATTGTTATTGGTAGCAAGTTGCCATTTCTTAAGTAATGTTTTATCAAGGTGTGTTTTATTTCCTGCACTTGCTGTACATTTAAAAACAAGTACAAAAAATATAAAATGTCCAAAGCTTATGCTTTTTCTGGGCAATTTCATGAAGTGGTGCTTCTTAGAGATATTGTTGGAAATTTAGAATCATAGAAGTTATTAATTCAGTACCTTTCAATTGTTTATCTGTCTTTCCCCATGGATATTTTCAAACACTGAACATTTAATTTTTCATTCAAAAATATTTGTTGAATGCCTATTATGTATAAACAGTATTATTATCACATAGCTCCTTTGCCATTTTAAATCAAAAACATCTTCTCTCAGCTTTGCTACAATTCTTCACCACTGAATTATTAAATCTTGTTTGCGTTTCAGTGTTCATTTGCACAAGATTCATTCTCATATCAAGTTTACAGTTTTGCTTCCGTCTCTTTTAATTGGAACTTATTCTCTGCAAAACTCATCAATTACATTCTAATAACACAAGCTCTCTTCCTTAATTCTAATTCTGTTCTTTCTGTTTCTGCATCATTTGACACTTCTGAACATCTTGTTCAGTTTGTAACATTCTCCTCTGCTGATATCATACTACCACCCCAATAGGTACTTACATGAGATAATATACATATAAATATCTATCTCAGTACCACATATAGATGATATTTTGCAAGAATGAATCCCCCCTTACCTAAATATATATCCAGTGCTGACTCTTCTTGGGCTATCCAAATGTGAACATTTTCTTTGGGGTATACCTGTGGCCAGTCTTACACAAAGCACTTTCATTTGACACATTTACGCCCTCCCATATATACCTACATTTACTATCTGTATACATTTAACTCTATAATGTCTATTTCTCCAGTCTTAATTTCTCTCCCATGTACTCTATTGTATTTGGAACTCCATGCTGAATATATCACTTGTACATGCCACAGGCACTGCTTTCTTTTTCCCCAAAGCAGCTCTTCTCCCTGATTTTCCGACTCCCTAATGTTTCTGTTAACCTTTTAATAATCTGAGTTCAAAAACCTCATCATCATTTTGCTTTCTTCAACACTTCATATCAAACCAGTTATTAATTCTATGTATTGTTTCACAGTGACTTTAATTTCTAATTATTACTACCTTTCTCCTTAACCACCCCACTAGTTCAGATCATTCTTTCAAATGGCTGGATTGTAGAAAGAGCCTTTAATTTATGTTTCTATTTTCAACTTCAACTCCATCCATTCTTTTTTTGACTGCACAAGATTAGTCTCACTAAAGTATCATTTTGATCATGTCTTTCCTCAGATCAAATACGGCCATAAGTCCTCCTTTCCTACTGGATAAAATCTCAACACCTATCTAAGCCTTCTAGAAATGGTACACAAAGAGTGTGGTAAACATGTGAGTAAATCTAAACTAAATTTGTCATATAAACCTTTAGTTATAATATCTAAAATTGAAGACTGAGATCATAAAATAGAACTAAAAACTAGATAATGTGAACAGGTAAGATGAAAGGCAACTAATCATAAAGGTTCTTTATTTATGAGGAAAAAAATTAAACAATTGGTTATTTTTTAGTTTTTGAAATAACCCATAGTAAAATTTTAAAGTTAACTACTATAATAATAGAAAGAGTGCATAAATTCCAAGATGGAAGATGGAAAATTAGAATAATAATATAAAAGTCAATCCAAATGAAGGCAGTAAAAGGGGGAGGGGCAAAGACAGAGGAAATTCATAACAGAAAATATTATGCTACAAGTAAATTCAAGTATTAAAGTAATAATGAAAAAATATATATGAGAATATGAGTGAACTAATATTCTCTCCAGTTGAATGACAAACATGGTCAAACTAGATATCTACCTATCTAGGTACACATATTTTTAAATCTAGCAATACACTGTTTAATGAGACAGAGAAAAACACACCTCGATACAAGGAACAGATGGCTTGAAGATAAAAAAGAAAAAAAGAGAAAGATATGCCAAGAAAATGCAAACCCCCAAAAACGTATATAATATGTAACTATATAATAACATATTAGACAAAAGGTATTTTAAACTAAAATGCATTTTTAGCAGTAAAAAGGTCACTACATAATAATAAAAGAATCAATGCTCCAGCTGAATTAAACTATTCTAAACTTCAAATTAGTTTCTTAAAACAGGCTCCATACATAAAGAAAAAAAGAGCCTGAATGAATTATAGGACAAATGTTCAAATCCATGAGCTTTGTGGGAGATTTCAACGCACAAATACAGAAGATCCCGTCAACCCGATGATTTATTGAAAACATAAAAACCACATTCTCAAATGAGTTGCAATACATTCTTCTTAAGCTCATGTGAAATAATCACAGAAGGTTACTATGTACTGTACAATAAAGCGAATCTCAGAAAATTTCAAAACTTTGATGTCATATAGTATAATCAAATTAGATGAAAATAACGAAAAGATAACTAGAAAAAAAAATTTGAAAATTTAAAAACACGATTCTATATAATTCATTGGTAAAAGATGAAATCATAATGCAAATTTAAATATACTTATAAGTAAATGAACACAGTAGTTGAGGTACTTTGAAGAACTTTTAGATTGTTAATATTTACAGAAAAAAACTAACCTAAATACACATCATAAGCAGAAAAAAATTCTAATGAAGAAGAAAAAGTATGTGAAAATAAGAACAAAAATTAATAGAAAACATCAAAATAGCCAAGATTTTCAAATTTTAAAAGTACATGGAAAATTGATCAGGACAAAAAGATAGAAAATACAAATAAAGGGAAGAGGGACACATATATTCACAAAAAGAGATTTTAAAAGATATTAAGAAAGTGTGGCCATAAATTTGAAAGCTGAACTACATTTAACAAATTTCTTGAAACTGAGAAGTTATAAAAACTGACTTGAGAAGGAAAAAAAAATACCTGAAGAGTTCCCTAACCATTAAAGAAATAAAATGCATAGTTAAAGTATCTCCTGGGGGGTGGGGGAACAGCTCAAATAGTTTTATGGGTAAGTTCTACCATACTTTTGAAAAACAGATGATTCCAAACTTAAAGAAACTTTTTTAGAAAACAGAAAATGGTAAAATAACCCCAAAATGAAGCCAGTATAATCTTAATACCAAAACTAAATAGGACGGTATAAGAAGAAAAGACCATGGGCCAATTTTACTTGTGAACGTAGATGGAAAATTCTAAACAAAATATAGGCAAACAGAATCCTGAAATAAATTACAAGTACAATGCATTATAAACAAAAATCTATAGCAAACATTATATTTGATGACGAAATGTCAAAATAATTCTCTCTAAAATAAGAAGCCAAAGAAACCCAGAACACTACTTTAAAGGTACATGTGAGTCCCTAAGTTCATTGCAGTATTATTTACAATAGCCAAGATTTGGAGTCAATCTGGATATCTATCAATGGATGAACGGATAAAGAAGAGGTGGTGCATATATACAATGGAATATTACTCAGCCATAAAAATGAACAAAATTTTGTCATCAGCAATAATATGGATAGATCTAGAGGGTATTGTGCTGAGTGGACTAAGTCAGAGAAAGACAAATGCCACACGGTATCATTCATATGTAGAATCTAAAGAACAAAATAAATGAACAAACAAGACAGAAAGAAACTCACAGATACAGAGAACATTTTGACAGTTGCCGGATGGGAGGGGGTGGAGGGAATTGCTGAAAATGGAGAAGGAAGTAAGAAATACAAATTGATAGTTAAAAAATACTCATTAGGATGTAAAGTATATAGCATAGAGAATATAGTCATTAATATAGTAATAGCTATGTATGGTGTCAGAAGGGTACTACATTTATCAAGGTGATCACTTCATAAGTTTTATAAATGTCTAATCACTACGTTGTACACCTGAAACTAATATTGTATTAGTCAACTGTAATTGAATAATTAAAAAATTTAAAATATAAGATTAAAATCAGAAGCAAATCAAGGGTATCTATCACCACTTCTAATCAGTTAGACAAGAAAAGAAAATATAAAAATGAGAAGAAAAATAAATCAATTCATTATTTATACATATAACATAATTTCCACAGACGACCTTCAAAAAAAATCTGAACACAAATTATTGGAATTAGTAACAAATCAAACCAAGATATCAAAATAAAAGATTTTTATATACAAAAAACAATTGCATGTCTACACATTAGCAACAGACAGAAAACAAAATTTCAGAAAAGCTAGTTTATAATATTAACAAAGTACAATATTAAAAAATAAAATACATAAGACTAATCTAAAAAATTATGTAAAACTTTTTTGAATAGATTCTAAAGGATATTGAAAAACATTTAAAAGCCTGTGTAAGTAAATAGAGAGATAAATTGCTAATGGATAAGTAGACTCATTATGTAAATATATTGATTCTTTGCAGACTGATCTGTAGATTTAATGCTTTCCAATTAAAATAGCCAATTTTTCTTTGTAATACTTGACAAAGGGACAAATATAATAGCTAAGACACAATGGAAGATCAACAAGGTGGAGAGACTTACCCTATCAGACAGAAAGAGACCAAAGCATACAAGAGACTTGATGTAGCTGAGATAACTAGCAGAAAATTACAAAATTCATACCTTCCTGTAAAGTAGAGATGCCTCAGGGAAGCTATGTCCATCAGAGAACAATGTTTCCCAGAATACTTTCTACCTACATAGGACTAAGTGACTAGTTTTTGCCAAAAAAATATGAGTTGTGATATGATCTTTTCTGACCAAGGTATTTATGAAATTGACATGCCTTCTCTACTCTTCCTTCCTCCATCTGCCAGCCGGATGCAGACAACTATAATGCCCTAGTGGATGCTATAATGTAAAAGGGAAGGAGCCTGGGTCTTTGAATAATCAAGTGGAGTAAAGCATTGACCAAAACCAGTCACACTGTACTTATTAGGCCATTAAAATTTGGGAAATTATTTTTTATAGCAACTGGCTTTGTTCTAAAACATTTGATATGGGACATGTATAGGTACTGTAATTCAGTGAAGAAAGACTATACTATTCAAGATAAGGCACTAGGACAACTGACTTTTTGTACTGGGGAAAAAAGAAATCAAATTGCACTCTCACATCATTCAAATACTGAACTCCTTGTGGACTACAGATTTAATAATAAAAAGAAAAATTTTAATCACTTGTTAAAAATATTGGAGAATATTTATATGATCTTATGGTAGGGAAGAATTCTTTAAACATGATTCAAGTATAAACTATAAGGAAAAGATTAATAAATTTGACCACATTCAAATTAAGAGTTTCTAAATTCAAAATACACCATTAATTAGGTAAAAATACAACCTAAAAACAGGGAGAAGATATTTATCAAAGCAAAGCTGACAAAAAACTTACACAGAATATGAAGAAGAGCAAGTTATCTGACAGAAAAGAAGGCAGGAGTGATAAATGTAAAAAGATATTCAACATCACTATTAATCAAGGAACTTAAATAAGACAGCATTTTCTTAAGGCTTTAGACAATCCTAAGGGTTGACAGAAGTGTAGAAATGTGTCAGTTTTTACACACTGATGGTTTTAGAGTTGTGGACCGTTTTATAAAAGAATATTGCATCTTCCTGAAGTTCAACTGACTGTACACATATATGATGACCTGTCGATCTCACTCCTAGTCACTGACTCTGAAAAAATTCTTGCTCTTGTGCATCAGGAGAAATACACAATAATTTTCATAGAAGCATTGTTTATTAGAACAAAACAGGAGATAAAGCCACTTCCCATCAAAAAAAGCCTAACTAAAAAGTGTCACATGTTTATATCACGGAATATAAATAGCAGTCAAAACAATACAACCACAGTTGTACTTGCCAGTGTGGAGGAATCCAAGAGAAAATGTTGAATTATGAATCAGAAAAGACTACGTGCATTATAACAATTATATAGAAAACATACATAAACTATTTTCAAATACATATGTATGTACTAAAACAATATTTTTAAAAGGAAGATAACAATAGATATAAAATTCAGAACAGAAATTACTTTTGCAAGAGAGGGAAGGAATAAACATTCATGGAGACACGTACTAAAGTATTGGTACTATTCTGCAAGCCAGGTGGTGGTTACAGGAATGTTCATTTTATTATTCTTTATATCTAAAATATGAATATATTCTTTGTGTATATGAATATTAAATAGTAAAAAAATTAATGCAAGTTATAAAAAAACCCGTAAAGCACCATATCATTTCAATATTCAAACCATATATCTATATATAGAAAATATACATAAGAAAGATATATTCTCAAACATTAATCCTGGTTATCTTTGGAATGCAAAATGATTTTAATTCTGTACAACTCAGAAGAAATTAAACATAATAGAACTCACCTAACTAAATAAAAATAGTATCAGATGAGGCCATTAGAATCCCAGCAAGAGATAACAGAAGAAAGTATAACTGGAATAGCAATGAAAAAAATTTAAGATTTTGCCAAAGAACTGTGTCTTACAGCAACTACACAAGAATGTCCCATGTGTGCACTGCATTCCTCAGAATTAAAAAAGAGAGAGAGAGAGAGAGAGAGAACTATTTGTTAAGTCACCCCCTAGAAAAACTTGTTCCGAAGTATGCGAAGCTCCAGTCAGCTCAGCATTAAAATTTTAGCAATATTAAATCAAGGCCAAGTTGATTTGGCACCTTTGGAAGAACAGACACTAGGAAAATGTCTCGAAACCACCTTACAATACCTAAACCTAATCCAGTCTTTACAGCATTTTACTGCAATGCTCTCTAAGGACCTGCTGCATAAAAACCGGCTTATCAATGTTTAACAGACTTCAGTACAATGTTGAATATAGGATTACAAACAAATAGAATCACATGAGGTAAAATCGTTAAGTTCCAAGCCATTGGCAGCTAATTGAGGAGAGGGGAATGGGAGGAGATAGTTTCTATATTTGAACCAACAAAAGTAAAAATAAAGACTCTAAAAATCAGAGCATACAGACAAGATTTATGTCACATTATTCTGTAACCACATTTTAGAAAATAATTCAAGAAAATGGCTCACCAATATAAAGGAGAGCATAAGAGGAGTTAATCATTACATAAAGAAAGGCAGAAATATTAAGTACTTTCCTTGTTGTTGTTCAGATCTAAATTCAAATTTAAAGAATTTTACCAAAGGCTTTTTTAAACAAAAGACTTCTGGCAATACAGCTGAAGAGTACAATGCCTAAGATAAATTCCTTGAGGCTTAGAAAGTTGCTTAAAGGACCATCTTAGACAAAATGGCATAGTCATATAATAGCTCCATGAAACCTTAAAAGGATAAAAAGGCCAAGATCCTCTAGTAAAACTCTGTCATATCTCTTTTCAGTCTAATCTAATATTGGAAATTATTTTTCATTCTCATCAAAACAAATTGAACTGCAGTTTTCTTCAAGCCAACATTTCAAAATACCATTTTCTTACTTAAAATGACAATGAAGGAGACTTTTGACAGTGAGAAAGTAAAAGAATATCAACTAAGATTTAAAAAAAAAATTAACTAAATTAACGTAAGTACAAATTGGCACTTTGTACTCAAAGTAAACACCTCCCACAGCACCAGAAAGGTTAATATGCAAGAGACAGGCTGCTCTGTTCCTCTACACACAGTATGAAATTAGTTCATTCAAAATCTATGAAAAACTATATCAAAATCTTTGATGTTTCTTACAAGACCAGATGTCCTAAAATAATTCAATATTACTAAAAAGTGAAATAGAGGAAACTTGAATATACCTACAAATATTTAAAGTTAATAATTTAACTTCATGTTAGGAAAATTATTTAAAAAAAAACAAACAAACGGTGTTTGGGTGGCTGGAGTTATCGCCCATCGTCTACTCTAAGTTTAATCTTCATGTATTATTGGTAGATTTTATTTTCTAAAAAAAAAAAAAAAAAAAACAGGTACACTTTCTGAAATGACAAGGATTTATTTTACCCTCAATGACCTATCGCATTCTTTAAAAGGGGAAAAAAAATTTAAAAAATTAGGTCACTTTTCAAAAACCTGGCTTTCTCATTTTTAACTCTTTAATACACTCAAGGTACAATCCTTTCCTTTTTGAATATGCTCTTTTATGAACTAATATAAATATACTCTTCCCATCTCCAAGTTTTCTCATCTTTGTTTTCACTTAAATGCAATTCTTTGCACGATTGCTTTAGTTTAAATATTATGTTTTCCTGATGATTGAGAAATATATTTACAAAATTCAAAATATGATCCTCACAATGAAGGAAAAGTTATCTTCCTCTGGGAAACTGGCTGAATCTATGGAAGCTCAACATGTATTTCTTATAACTATGTAATTCCTCTCATATATCGAATAGAAGTATGTACCTATTTTTATTTAAAGACATATACTAAATGTCCATACAGTGAATGCTAGCAGTAATATTATTACTAATACCTAAAACTAGAAACTACTCAAACAGTAGAGTAAAACTTACAGCATATTTCCCACACTGTAATATTACACAGTAATGAGTACAATCTTCAAATACAAGCAACAACATGGGTAAATCTCACAAGCATAATGTTGAACAAAGGAAGCCAGAAACACACACACACAAAAATACATCATGTATGATCCCATTTATAAAAAGTACAAAAATGGGAAAAATAACCTATGCTGTCAGAAATCTGAACAGTGGTTGCCTTTGGAAGGTAAGGACTACAACAGAGCAAAAAGTGGGTTTCTGGGGGCCTGGTAACATTTTTTTCTTGAGTTATATGCTATTTTCTCTGGTGTGTTCCATTTGTGAAGAATCAGGGAGCTGTGTCCACTTATGTGTACCTTTGTAACCATGGAAACACCTTCAGGTTTCTTTTACCTACGATTATCTAAAGACATGCTAAATGCTTATAGTTACTATTTACCCAGTCTAAACCTTGAAGAACTGACCCTATTCTACAAAGCCAAATGCATCCTGATAACATACTTTCTGTGAAGGATCTAAGTATTCAATCGATGGCGAACATTTTAGCATTAAAGGTAACACTGAATAAATTCAGTCAGATTCTGAGTGTAAGTGCATTAGGTAAGACAGAAAAGTTTCTTGAAGACGACTACATTCTTATATAAACTATGAAGAACCCTCCTTCTGCAAGTCCTTAAAAAAGAAAGAGAATCTTGTAATGTTTCTTTGTTTTAGAAAAAGTGGGCAAAGGTTCAAAATTGCTGCTGTTGTTCTTTTTTGAGTACTAACTGCTAAATCCTACTGAAACCTCTTTGGGATGGAAATGCTTTCTTTTTTTTTTTCCTACTTATAACTATAAATTGAGCTGCAATGTCCCAATAAGGCAGGGAAAGTCTCTCAAATGCAAAGTGTTTTCAAGGCAGATATCACAAGGAACATATGCCAAATCAAACAGCATCATAAAAGCTTGAATTCAATAAGAACATTCCAACTTGAAAAGTTTATTTTTAAAAAATGCTCTCAAGCCAAATGGTAAGTTTGCATACATTAAATGCTTTCAGCAATAAGAGAAAGGGTTTTGTAATTCCAATGAGTAAGATCCTTGAGCCAACAGAGAATGAATAATAATTGCAGATTCAAACACTTGCAAAGGTTTTAATTTCTTGGGAAATATTACAGATCAGTGAAAAAGACTACCTTACTATGGAACAAAAAAACTACTTACTCTAAAATAAGATGAAAAAAAATTCGTTTTGAGTTTGACTTGAATAACTAGATATTCACATAAAAGAACATATCATGGGCATTCAGTTTTCACTGAAAAGTGTAAAAGGAGGTACTGTTTATGCGTATTTGACCATGAACTAAGATACTGAGTTATATCTTTTTAACCTAACACCTTTCAGTGAGGAAAAAACATAGGCAACTATGTGTGTCAAATAAAAAAAAAATCAAAGATAAGATGTTGCAAGAGAGGCAAAAAAATATAAAATAATAAAAATCTGTATAAGTAGAAAATATCAATTGATACTTATTTATAACTTTTGATAGATTTTGAAGAATATTACAGTATGCTGGAAAAGATACAGAACTAGAAATAAGAATCTTTTCTCTCTATTTAGATTGTGTTCAACCTTCTAGACTGCTACCAAGTAGTTTAACAACATCATACTATCTACCTACCTACCTACCTACCTACCTACCTACCTACCTATATACCTACATATACAGGGAAAGATTCTTATGCCTATTATTTTTGATTTCTGAAGTTTAAAAATATATATTTATACAAATCTTCACTGAATCACATTATATGATATTTTATTTTCTCATAAATCAAGAAAATAGTTTATTATCTCATTCCAACTCATTTTTTTCAGATTATTTCCTCAGAGTATTTTAGAAAAACTAATTTTTATTAGGATGCCATTGTGTGCTTGTGGTAGAAGAATGTAATACCAAAAGACAGAAGTAGAATGAATCTTCCTTGCCTTTAAGAAATTTTCATATCAATGTGTGTGTATATTTGCAGGGGAAGAGATGTTATCTATCAGAATGCATTTGGCTTCATAGAACAGTCGATTCTAAGAGGTAGAGGAAACTGGTGATAGGAAGGGAAGCTGAGGGCATGGATCAACTACAGCTCACGCCTTCCAAAAAACTAGAGGCTATCCTAATAGTCATGTAAAATCGTTCTTCCCCAATAGACTGTAACCTCCTTGAGAACACACCCTAAGTTCCATAAATTTCTATAAATCCTATATTTACCAGAAGGTCTGGCACACACTTGATGCTCAACAAGTATATGCTAGGGAAGCAGTGAATGAATTAAGGAATCGATAAAGATACACTGACAAAGGAGAAAGGATGGATAAAAAAATTTAACATGGAGTACTATTAGTTCAGATCCTCTTGCATCAATGAAACACATTCTAGGTCAAGGGTATCTCTTTAAAAGTAGAATAAGGAGACCTTTGGAGGGGAGATAGAAAAGAGAGGGTTTTCATAAATGTGAGGCTGCTACCAGGGCATGGAAAGGGGAAGAACAGTGAGATCACCTGTATTGGGTACAGCTTGTTGATGGCTTTCAGGATTAAAAGAAAAAAAAAATCTACAAAAGATAACCAAGACCGGGGTAGGAAGCATACAGCAGTGTTATAAATGGATGATATGGAGGACGACTGGCAGAGATGAAGAGGCCAGGTAAGAATTTCTTGAGATCACACATCCACAACTGACAAAAGTTTGAGTGGTTACTGAGATGAAAAAAGTGAAAACTGAGCTGTCACAGATACATTGCAAAGAGAAGCTACAAAATGTGACGACAAGACTATGGAAGTTAATAAAGAAGCAAGGTCTCTCCAACACCACAAAGGAGAAAGATTTGTGTTTATCCTTTGCACATTTTAATTTCTGGCAACTCTTGCGATTATCTATAGCAGCAGAAACACCTCCGAGTATTTGCTAAGAGCAGTTTTTTTCAGGTCTGTTCTAGGGACAATTTTTTTTCTTGTCACCATGGCAACACTGCCAAAATAAATTATCTGTGTAAAGTTTCATTCCTTACTTCAAACACTTTAGTGGCGAAATACTAGATAAAGGGAATCATCATATTTAAATATATATGGATTTCATTTTATATTAAAAAACTTGATGTATTCTATTTAAAGGGTCTCATGCTTTTTTTTTTTTTTGGTTCACTGAATAACTAATATGTACTACAGTGGATATTTTGCATCAGTTACCCCAAAGGCATACAGGACATTCTTCTACATTGTGTTTCTTTATATAGAGGCTAGAAAGCTAAACTATTTACCTTCCTAGACATTCTTACAGCTAAGGGTAGCTAGATATCCAATTTCTTACCGAGAAGATGCAAGCAGAAATCTTTTTGATAGAAATACCAGAAAAAGATTTTTAACATGGATAGACTTAGCTAGCATTCCCCACTATCATCCCCAGCCTTTTCATTTCTTCTTTTGTCCTTTTCCCCCAACTTTCTGGAATGTGAACACAATATCTGGCTCACTGAAATAATTCTGCGTGCATGACGATAAAATCCACAAACTAAAAAATGGCAGTACAGAAAGATAGAAGAAACTTGAATTCTTACTGGCACATCAATGCTCAAATGCCTGCTTCTGGATTTCTTTTTATATGAGAAAAATATACCTTTATCTGTTTAAGCTACTAATGGGTTTTCTGATGCTTACAGCTAAGCACATTCCCAAAACTACCCATCATATACCAGAAGTGGTATGTGCAAGGATGAATATGATAAAATCTCTACTCTCGAGACGTGAAAATCTAATAGTAATAGATACTATTTATTGTGTTTAATTTCTGTACGGTGATGTGGTAAGCAACTTATATAAATTACCCAGTGTAAACCTCAAAACAACACTGTGAGATAGATGCTCTTTTATATCCCCATTTTAAAGATGAGAACTTTGAATCAGAAAAGACTAATATATATGAGGTCACGTATCTTGTAAACGCTGGGGCCTGATGAGAATTCAGAGAGTTGGACTCCAGAAGCAAGGGTTTAGCTATCATGATAGACTGGGAAGGAGAGAAATCAATACACAAATATTTAGAAAGTTCTAAAATAAAATATATTTATAATAAAGGAGTAAAATGTTTTAAAGATTTTAGAAGTTATGGGGGGATATTGTCTAATGTAAAAAGACTAAAATAAAGGGGGATAATAGATTCTACTGTGATTACTGAAAGAATACCAATCTTTCATTCTGAAAACTTTACAAATGTCTATAATTTGCTGCTATTATAATTTTTTTTTTTGCTAGTTTGACTGATGAACCAAATCATGCCTTATCAACTAAGGGAGGCAGTATAACATCAAGATGACAAACTGAAGTTGTGGCATCAGATAGACTTGGGTTTATATCTAAGCTCTGCCACTGATTAACCTATAAAATTGGCTTCAATTTCTTCTTTTGAAAATGAGAATTAGAACTTTGCTATATAGCAATTTCGTTATAAGCACTAAATAAGCTAACTTCCATAAAGTGTTTTGCAAACTGCTTGTCAAATTTTAAGCTTTTTACAATCACTACCTATAACATAATTATTAATAGTCAAACATATTGTTTTATCATCCAAACATAAACAAATTTATGGCCTTCAGACTTTGAAGGATATAAGCTTAGTTTTTACCTGTGCCCTAAGTTTGTATACATATGACAAATCTTAATGTTTTCAATATTTATTGATTAAAAATCTTCCTAGAATAACAGCTAATACTATAATATGTTAAAGTTTGAAGAACATTATTAAATATATAAGAAGAATATCTCTGTCCTTACAAAGTTTCCACTGTAAAAGAAAAAATAAACTAAACTTGTTTAGCCTTTTTTCCACTTTAAAATACAAATAACTAACTATTTTATAAGCCCTTTTTTAATACGACTTTAGTATGTGGAAAATGTATTCTAACATAGTGCTTCTCAAAATTTCAAGTGCATTCCAAAGACCTGGGGATCCTGTTGAATAGCAGATTCTGATTCAAGGTCTGGAGAAGGGTCGGAGGTTGTGCATTTCTAACAAGTCCCCAGGTGATGTCCAAGCTGCTGGTCCACAAACTTTTATTTTTTATCTATTTAAAAAAAAAATTTTTGGTGACATTGGATAAAGAAGCTGTGGTACATATATACAATGGAATATTACTCAGCCATAAGAAGAGATGAAATACTGCCATTTGCGACAACATGGATAGACCTCGAGATAATCATGCTAAGCGAAATAAGCCAGACAGAAAAAGTTTTCAATCACGTGATATCACTTATATGTGGGATATAAACCTAAAAGCAACAAATGAACAGGACAAACACACAGAGACTCATGGAGTATAGACTAGTGGTTGGTTACCAGAAGGTAGAGGGGAGGAGGACTGGGGGTGGTAGACAGGGTAAAGGAGGTCAAATAAGTAGTGACAGATTTTTTTTTTTTGAGTAACAAGCCTTTAATATGAAACTTGACCATGATTTTTTTTAAATTAAGTTTATTGGGATAATATTGGTTAATACAATTATATAATTTTCAGGTGTAAATTATAATTTGACATCTATATATTCTATTGTATGTTTACTACCCAAAGTCCAGTTCCCTTCATCTACCATATGTTTGATCCCCTTTACCCACCTCACCTGCCCCCTCCCCCTATATTTGACCCTCCCTTAACCATCTACCTACCCTCTCCTCCCACACCTCCTAAAGAAGCTGTGGTACATTGGAATATTGTGATACAATGGAATATTACTCAGCCATAAGAAGAGATGAAATACTGCCATTTGCAACAACATGGATGGAACTCGAGATAATCATGCTAAAGTCATAAACTTTTTAAGTGATGATACATTATAACACTTTAAAAGTGATGAATTCATACCTAAGGTAACTAGAATAATTTAAAAATACATGTTTGAACTACAACAACAAGAAAAAAATGGAGGGGGCACAGGATGAAAGTGGAAGATGCAAGACAGAAGAAAAGGAGAAGAGCAAGAAAAGGTAGAGAGGTGGTAAGGGTATGGAATGTGGATGTCTAGCTGGATTCAAGGGAACCGGGCAGAGGTTTATGCGAAAGAGAAAACGGAGCATAGAGGACACAGAAAGAAGGGAAAGAATGAGGAACTGTACACTTAACTTGTACAGTTATGTGTACAGTATATAACTTGTACAGTTACAGAGATGATAAACTCCTCATTAAGTACTAGTTGGACAATTTTGAAGTTTCATGACATCTTTTAAGCCTTTCTAACAGACTATAATTAACCAGAAAATTAGTATTCTTTCTAGTAAATTGGATATAGAGGTTTCAACTTCTATTTGACAAACTTTTATAAATCCATACATAGTTATATCCCAGAGCAAGAACACAGCATCTCTGCCCACAATCAAAAGAAGAGTTTAGAAGTCAGCAAGGTCATTTAAATCTAGGCCATTCGTCTCTAGTAGGTTTGCTGAGTCTATGGTCAGGTTTGAGTAAAGTGCATGATAAAGTTCACCACATCTGATCAGTTCAAAGGCATCTGCATGTAAGACATGGTGTATAATCAGTAGAGATTAAAAAATTAATGAAAATGGTTGAAAAAAAAAACAATTGTGATATGTCCAGTCTTTTGGTGAACGTGCTTTTGTTGACACTATTTCTGCAAGTCACAAGTTCAAAAGCCATTAGATCTTTACAATACCAATGTGAGACATGAGCCAAAGTGTGTGCATGTTAAACTGTACAATAATTTGTAGACTCAGCCTCTGCGTACCGTGTAATAGGATGTTTACCTCAAATCAAGTGATTTTCAATGTGGATGAAACTGTCCTGGAACTGAGTACCCAATAAAGTACAGATGAGCAGGGAAGAAGAAATATGGGAATGACTGGTCTTACCTACTAGAAGGACCAGTTCATATTCATATTTGATGGAAATGCATAAGGGGCTGAAAGTTTAAACAACTCCTTGGACGCCGTAGGAATATGAACAAACGGCCTTAATAATAGATTTTTCCTCTTGTTCCTAAGTGAGAAAGCTTCAGTACCTCTTCTGCAGTTTTGGAAAAGAGACCTTATTTTGTGCATGTGTTTAAGGGACTCAAATGTGTCTACATTTATTAGAGTATAAGAGTGAGAACCTTCCTTTTAGTTCCCAGAGTCCATCTCATGATCGTATGGATTTATGATAACCTTACGAAAGAACAGTCAAAGTGGATGTAAAAGCAACAACACAATCTTTGGCAGGCGAAGCAGCTTCCCATGACATATCTATGATAATTAGTGAAAGTGAAAAAATAGTCAAAGTGTGGGTGTTCCAGTGCTTTCTCAGTCTTAGGTGGAAGTTATAGAGTATATTACTGACATTCTGACTGAATAAATTAACATATCAAAGTTACACTTAAAGATGAGCTTATTGACAAAGTTTATAGCTTAAATGAGTTGTTTAATATTTATGTTACACTGATCCCTCCTGACATAGAAATAATGGAATAAAAGGGTGTGCCCTATCATTTCCTT
>NW_024355203.1:1385394-1430260 GCF_902729225.1 Pteropus medius | reverse complement strand
TTTTTTTTTTTTTTTTTTTTTAATTCACGATTAGATAAAACAACCACAGGACTGTTTTGTTTTTGGGGGTAAAGTATTGCATTGATCAGTATATTAATAGACATTAGCATTCCAGTTTCAAAGAGTTAAATATTTTTCAAGTGAATCCTAAAAAATGTTCATGGTGATAATCAAAGGGAATTAAACATTCAAAGAGTGTTGATACCACTTTCAATGTAAGAGAATTTAAGTTTGTGTTTATCATTCAATCAATCCCATTTCAAAGTGGTACAAAAAAAGCGCTTGAGGCATTTACTCATCAACTAGACAATCAAACTTTCATCAGATATATCCAGGATTTTTGGATATTATTTGTATTGCCATTATAAACAAAACAAAAACTACTCATAAAAATACAGAACATAACACTTAAATTCTCACCTCCAGGCAGGTTTCTTCGAAAGACACTAAAAGAAATGGCAAATGCAGTGTTGCCATGAATTCAAGTTACATCTGGAAGCTCACAGTATAAAAACAATTCTTTTGGGAGGGAATCATTATTCTTTGAGAAAATTGTAATATGTGTATTTTTTCTATACAAATGATTAGGGTCACCAAATAACAAAGCTCTGTGTGCTGCTTCCTACACATGGTTTACCTGGGTAAATCTTGCCAGAATTCCATTCATTTAAAACATACATATTTACTAAGCCTACAATGTGCCAGATACTATGACATGATGTGGATTAGTGAAACTGGTTCTGTCGTGGGCTTCACAACCATGAAGCACCGAGAATATCTCATAAACTGTGGTTGAAGTGTAGCTTAAACATTTGTTCTCTTTAAAATGCTAAACATTCTAGTGATTCAGTTATTCAGCCAGTATTAAAAACCACTGAATTACACCAAAGCAAAATTACTAAGAGAGGGCTTCTGCATTTGCAAAGACTATCTTCTAGAAGAAATGACTGACATGGTGAGAACCGCCTTTTTCAGTGTGACTCTAGCTGTTAACAAGAGCAGCTTAGCAAGAAAAGAAAAAAACAGCAGCCTCCTAAAATTTAGAAGAAGAAAGATAAACAAGTCTGCAAGGACAAAGAAATAAAACATTTAAGTCCTTTGCATGGAAAATAGCATCATATTTCGTTAAAATATATGATTTCCGTAACTTATTGAGGAAGCAAGACTATTTTGTTTATTCTAAAAATAAAAATAACATGATCTATAAAAAATAAAAACTTTCAGAGAAATGAATATGATATTCTCAACTAAGGTAAGGAAAATTACTCTCTTAAAGCAAAAGCCATAAAAAAGAAATGGAGTTTTCATTTAACTGAAATTAAAAATCAATGTAAATGGAGAAAGAGATACACACATACACACAAAAAAATCTTAAAAGTAATTATCTCTCAGCAGTGAGATTAATAGTGATTTTATTTATTTTTTATTTTATCTTAGGTGTATTTTCTAAAACTTCCAAAATAGGCATTTCCATTAAGTAAAACAAAAAAATATATAGAAAAGTATAAAAGGAAACCAAGAAGTTGTGAACTGAGACACAGCTAAGAAACCACTCAATAACGCCACAATGCTATATCGAATGAACAGACATTCATTGCAATTCTCAGAAATGCATTACATATTTAATATTTCTAGAGAACTCATTTCTGCCATATTTTAAAATGGACATATAGATACACACAAAAAAATAAAATAGCTATATTTATAAGAAGTCAAATACATCCCAACAGACTTGTAAATTTGGAACTGGTTTTACTGGTCAGTGTCCCTGAAGTGGGTATGTGTATTCATGGTACAAGATCAGTTATCCAGACTAAAGTGTAGGTGCTTAGGTTATGTGGGTGAGGTGAACTGGAAGAATGGACCAGGTGGAATAGAAATCAATCAAGATTTAGAGAAAGACTGCCATTCTATCTTTCCCTGGCTCCTCCTGATCATACTTACACATCCTGGATCAGACTCCCTGCCACCAGGTTTTCAGGGAAGGGCTAGACAGGAAACTTTGGAAAAGATCCCTCAGGGCTGGGTTAGCTGGAATTCTAGTTTTGAGTAGGACCCACAGGCCAAGCCTGGAGCCTTTGGACGAGGCAGAGCTGTAGCATGTAATATCTTGTCAATGCTCACCAACGCAGGGAGTTTAGCTAAGAGACTTTAGTCAAATCATTCCATCTATTTGACACTCAGGTTGTTAACTACAAAATGGGAGGAATAATAGTATCCACCTAGAAAGGCTGTAGTGTGAGTTAAATGAGATGATAACTGACACAACACATTTAGGACAGTGCCTAACACATAATAAATGTTCCTTTATAGAAGGTGATCATTCTGCATTATCCCATCAGCATCCTGAGAACATGTCTCTCTAACATATATTTAATCTTCCAATTATTATGATTATTTATTTTTTGGCGAGGCAACCTTTGGTTGACCTCACAGATTGCAAGGATCTTGTCAGTTTACAATCCTTTATTTATTCATTTGTTTATTTTTTTTTATGCCTATAGCACATGGTCTTCCTAGGTAGTCTCCCATCCAAGTACTAACCAGGCCTGACCCTGCTTAGCTTCCGAGATCAGACGGGATCGGGCTTGTTCAGGGTGGCATGGCCGTAGACTCTCCCAATTATTATTGATAACCAAGGTTACCTAATTGACCTGACTATAAAATCATTTGAAGAACTGAAGATACTATGTACAGTATGAAGAGATGGTTAAACAATTTGATATGACTGTTAAAATGATATTTTAAGCAACATGGCAGCAATGAGTGATTTAGATTCTTCACAAGAACAGATGCTCTTCAAATGGTTTCTTAACACGAAAGCTTGACACAAAGGTTTGTTGAACGAAAGTCACTTACAACATGTTTAGGATTAATCTTAGTGCCCGACACTATCAGAAAAACTAGTTAAATGTTTACCCTTTCCTAAAACTTACATCTTCAAGTTGTGATTCTCACTACCAGTTAACAGTAGAACTAAAAAATGGAAACTTCCCATTGACCAAGAACCTTACTTTAGCATGAATTAAACCAAATATGCCATTATTACTGGCTGATGAAATATAGTTCAATTTTTCTTCTTGAAATGATTATTTCACTTTTGGTAAATCAATTAGATGTAATAATGCTTTACTTATTATATTAATTAATACAATATTATAATTTTTAAAAATTTAAATGATAACCCTCTATTTATGGAAAGTCTAGATCTTCATTTATAAAAGTATTATAAACTTTCCTTTTAAAATATATTTTGAAAATACATTTAAAAAAATGAGAGTCAATTTAAAGAAAGATATTAAGTATATAAAGCATGGGTAAAAAATCAACGTGACAGACATAGGCTGGGGCAAACTTAAGTTTGGAAAACAATGTACAATCTTATATTTTTACTCAGGAGGTGAAAACAATATAATAGGTTCTTAATTTATAATTTAATTCTTCTTTCAAATGAGCCATGGTATTCAAACAACATGTTTGTTTGCATAGAGTCTTATTGTGTAAATGTTTTAGATGAGAAGACTTGGTCTTTACTATCCTCAAATAAATACTTATGTTGCATAGCAATAATTACAATTTGTAATTTGGAAGTGCCGCCTAGAACTCTCAAGATATAAAGCGAGTGATAAAATTAATTAAAGCGAGAGGGAAGGAAGTTAGTAAAATAAAAATGTTACTTTTTTGACACAGAATTTTTTATCTGCAATGACTATTCAAAAACTATATTATGAATGCACAACTATTAACATAAATTATATATAACACAAGAATTCCTTGAATCAATTATTTTGTATATATTTTTTACAATCTTTGAGGAAATCTAAGAAAAAAATGGATCCGAATTTCCTGCATGTCAAGATCCTTATTCTTTTGCACACTCTCAATATTCAAAAACAAAAGCAGTGGAAACTAATTACTTCATTAAGTTTTAGCTCCATTTTAGGTAGACAAATTTGAAATGTTAATTGTTTTTAAGTTATTGCACTTCTGAGCCCCTTAATAGTCATATTATTCAAAATAATATACGTTTCCCGTATATTTTCTGAATCGCACATAAATACAAGGCACATGTTTATTTAATAATTTATCTTTCAAAATGATCACCAACTTTTACAACTTATTTTATAGGACACATCTTTTAATATTCTTTAAAAGCAAACAAAGAAACTAAGACAGACACAATCAAATGTTTTATTCTTGCCTCAAAGCAGCCAAAATTTGTCTTTCGCACTATGGGTTATAATATCTGGATGCAGAATTCTTTCAGCTCAACTGAGAAGAGTCCTGTTCTTTATGCTTTTCCTATTCTAAGTCTGCCTGGGAATCACAAAACCACTGGGATTGGGAGGGGTGAGAAACTAAGACATAATTAACATACTGAAAAAAAGAAAATGCTGTCTGTTCTGGTAAAATAAACCCTCCTATATGACACCTATTTGTCCATAGGTAGACAAAACCCAACTACTGTGAAAATATATAAGAAAAGCTCATCATCTAGCACAAAGTAGAAGGTTGTTGATGATGCGTATGAGCATATCTATATGCATTATGTTTATATGTGTATAGTATATGCATCATGTATCGGTCTGCATTCAAGAGCAAAGCACATGGCAAATAGCATCTGTTCCTTTAATAAGCTTCTATTCACCTGTTCCAAACTGCTAAACTCTCACCTTTACTGACATTCTAAACAAGCTGTGGTCAGTGCCATTTCTTAGAAGCCAATAGATGGCATTGTTGCATCAGGCAGCTCTGTCCTGCCTTGAATGCCAGATTTTCCAACATTATCCAGGTCTCTGTGAATTTCTCCAACATCTTTTTATAAATCGTTTGAAAATACTTGTAGAGAAAGTTCTCAGTCTCTATGATTTTGAGTTGCTTTTCCACTAAAAGTAGAGAAGAACTGGGTTATTTCCTTCCCGAGTTATGTAAAAGTCACAGGATCAAATCTTTCAACCTTTAACATATTCTAATTTTCTACCTTATTCCTTTCATTTTATTTAAACCCTAAGCACAATCTTTGTACTAGATATACAGGAGAGTTCTGGCTTTCAACAGTCAGGATTCTGACAGAACAGCAGCCAATTCTATAATGCTGCAGGTCGTTCAGGCTCAAAACCCATTTCTGTTGAATTAAATGTAGTTATCTTTGATAGCAAATGAATGGTCAACATTTTTGGTCATTTTTGCTTTAATGAAAGCAAAATATCTTCTTTTCCTCTTTACATATAAAATCAGATTATATAAGTATGTAAGTTTCAAAAGTCATCAAACCTTTAAAGGGTTGTATTCTCATTAATTAAATGGAAAAATTTTCCTCTTAGTTTTGAGCTTTATAATAAAGTATTTAAGGGTTTCTCCTACTTGCATTGCTTTCTTCTCAAGGGTATAATTTTTGGGGGGCGGAGCGGAGTTTTCCAATAGTCTAAGGTAGTGGTGGACAAGCAAAAAAATATGATGAGAATTTATGGAATTAAAAACTCTTTTTAACAAATCTCCCTATTTCTTTTAAGCGTTCAAACCAACTTTAAGTCAATCTTCTTTCGAACCATCTAGTGGCCTAATTAATAGGAGGTATTTACTGAATAGTAAGAGCTAAAATAGATGCAGGAAAAAAAAAACTGAGAAATAAGGAGCCTTAGGTATGCACCTCAAATGTTATAGAATGCAGTAGAGTCAAGATCAAATGTAAGCCACTTAATAACAGTTGTACTTTCATAGTGACTGGTCCTGTTGACACCTAGCCTCAAAACTTAAATAATACAAAAGCTTCCATCCCCCTGGGATGAAATAAGTAAAAAAAAAAAAAATCTCAGAAAACAAAGCCGCATAATTTGTTTTGAACATGTGAAACTGAACCATATGGGTTTCTCCTCATTTTCCGGCACAGCGATTCACTATCAACTTAAGACAAAACAGGAAGTACAGAAAAGCAGAAAGAAGCTGCCCTTCATATGTATATATATATTCATATTTCTCTACCTTCAATTAGAAAAACTAGTGATAACTATGAAGAACATTAAAAAAAAAGATTTCGAATTTAAATTACATGTTCGAATAATAACTCTATGACTACCTGCCTACCTGTTTTTCTACCCTTTCCTCTGCTTCCCTCTTTACTGCTCCCACCCCATGCAGAATAACCTGAAAAAATAACCAGTTAAAACAAAATGATCCAAATACGAATATTAATAAAATGCAGGTGTACTTCTAGGACAAAAGGCATCAATATCAATTTGCTTACAGGTAACACTGATCCGATTTTCTCCAGGGTACAAACATTTTTCCCTGACAACTGGTGAACATTGAAGCATGACATGCTGAAGTCTATAGAGAATAATAGTAGTAGCTAAAATTTTCTGGGCCACAAAAAGAACAGATTACAATGCAGTCTATGGTATTTATTCATAAAGATATTTTATAATCGCTTATTACAATAAATGAAGTTGTTTAGGGAATTATCTTTATTTCATTTGCAAAGAACTACGTGTTATTTGGTAGTTACTTAGACTCTACTTCTGAAGACAACTAGAATTTCCTACAATAACCTGGTATTTTCTTAAAGTTGCAAAAAACTGCAGTTAAATATAAACATTTACTTTTCAGTCACTTTGTAATATACCCCAAGCCAGACTTGTATAGTGAAAGCAAATATATGATTGAACATTCCCCACATAATTTAAAATTTAAAAAAGACATTTTTTTTTCTTGAGTTATCTTAAATTGTCTGATTTTCCTACAAAATTGCCATAACCTTTTGATAACATTGATTACAATAATGAGGCCAATATACTTTGGACAATATTACTACGTACAGAGTGTTGAAAAGCAGACATAATGTGCATGCATTTTAATAGCTTTATGGAAGATCCACGCAAGGAGAAAGTGCTATGAAGACTTTTTGAACTTAAAAATAAAACCATCACATGTAACTCACCAATTTATAATGTGAAAACATATATACGAGAGGAGAAACATTATAGAAACATTTGATGTTTTTCTT
This sequence comes from Pteropus medius, assembly GCF_902729225.1. Lineage (NCBI taxonomy): Eukaryota > Metazoa > Chordata > Mammalia > Chiroptera > Pteropodidae > Pteropus > Pteropus medius. The sequence continues at coordinate 1,423,257 of NW_024355203.1, read as the reverse complement.
TACATTTTTCTCTAGACCAGGGTTGCCCAACCCCTGGGCCACCGACTGGTATCTGTTAGGAACTGGGCCACACAGCAGTAGGTGAGTGGTGGGTGAGTGAGCAAAGCTTCATCTGTACTTGCATTTCCTCCCCAGCACTAGCATCACCACCTTAGCTTCGCCTCAGATCATCAGGCATTAGATTCTCATAGGAGCACCAGTCCCTGGTGCCAAAAAGTTTGGGGACCACTGATCTGGTGTATCGGTTTGTTTACTCAATCATTTGTTAGTCAATATATTGAAAAAACAAACTCAATATGACAAAAGTATTCATACTTTTATATAGCGACAAACCCTGGGTGTCTATGATGTTGATTTGTGATGTAATCTGTTTTAATATTTATAGTTAGTTTAGATAAAATGGTTTCTTCTATAATAGCCTAGAAATCATCTTCGATAATGGCATTACTTTATATTAATAGCTTTCCTCTAGATTTCTTGAGACAGAGCACGTTTAGAGGCCAATTTTCCTTGACAGTTCAGGAACTTCATACCACTCTCAACTATTTCTGGGGTATCCACTACTGTTTAGGTAGCACTCTTTATGGACACATATTTCATTTATTAAACTAAAATCTACTTCCCATAGCTTTCATACTTTCAAGTCCAACTTTCAAACTAGCTAAACGCTAGAGCTGTTTCATTGCTGACCTTCTGAATATTTCAGAACAGCCATCACATTTCCCCTAAATATTCTTTCTTTCCTTAGGTTATTTAAGTATTCCTCGCATGGTATGGTATGGTATCAAGACTCTTCACCATTTACATCACTCTTCCCAGGACATTTTGTATCTTGTCAACATGTTTTTATAATTTCAATCTCTTATTTCGTAAAGTAGCACCTGACGCCAAAACAATCAAGTTATGATTGGATTAGAGATCACAAATAACAGTATTAAGAACCCAGAAAACACAGAATCTGAGCAAATTAGGTGGGGATAAAAGGGAGAAAAAGGGAAAAGAGGAAGGAAGAAGTGGTCAAGACAGCACACAAAAAAACACCTGGTATGTGTGTCAAGTCTTTGTTGAGACATTGCATGACATTTGACTTTATCAGAAATATGAACCCAGTTCTACCTTGAGATTCCCAGATAAAAAGGACTTAATATTGTCATATGGGTGTCTAACAGGGCTTCATAACTTATTGTTTGGAAATAATATTTTTCTTTTTTTTCTAAGGACCTTCATAATCTGGTGTAAGAGACATGGACTGAGTCAGCCAGAGCCCAGGAGAGTTAATCAGAGTAAACCCGGGGATGCTCACAAAGTCAGAGCATAAAATCTCAGGGAATAAACTACAAATATGATGCTGAACTTTGATTTTTACTCGCTCCTGTGTTTGTGCTTAAAGCAAATATTTTAGGATGAAAATCAACTCACTAAGCAATTAGAAATATTAATATAGAGTGAGAGTGACTCTTAACTATTGTGTATTTTGTTCTGTGCTCAGACTACAAGAAACTTGGGAAAGTCAGTAAATCTCTCTGCAGAATGATGGAATGGTGCACTGGTGGCTACCAGGCTGCATTGGGCTCAGTGACTGATGTTTTCTCTGGAGCCCGACTAACATTTTATCTTTAAAAATTTTAATTAATTCTCAATTATTTGATAATTTGGAGGTTTCACTTTCCAAATACTTAATAATCTGGAGGTTTCGCTTATGAATCCAGATTTCAGATTCTTTACAAACTTGGACGATGTGATAACATTGAAGCAGCACTGCTGGAGGGCCACAGTCAGCCGGGGTTTACTTGCCACATGTAGATGGGCTATAAGTTCTCCAGTTTATCATGTATCCTCTCCAGTTTGCCATATTGTCCGCCCACCCTTGTTATGCACCATACTATATACAAACATTTCTGTTTGGCCACTGTAGATATTTGAGTGATGTAAACCATCAATGCTTCTAAGTCTTTCTCTGGAACATTGACATTCAATTCCATGCACACACCCTGATTTTAACAACAACCATATACTTACTGACTGTGCAACTTGGGTGGACTAACTCTTCTGCCCTGAATTTCCCTAACTGGAGAACTAAACTGATAATAGTACATACTTCCATTTTTGTGAGAAATAGTTCATACATACAAAAAATTTTAGAGAGATGTTTGACATGCAGTAGGCCAGACATTAGTGTTAGCTAATTTTAGTGTTAGTTAATATTCTTTTTTCCTTCCTTCTTTTTGTTTTCATTATCATCATCATCATCATCATCATCATCATTCTCACTGCTACTGCTATAGTTCTTTTAATATACACAATGCCCAGCTGCCCATTTATAATTTCACCCTTTTGCACATCTGATCAAAGCACATCCAGCTTATCTAGATTAATTCTGAAGTGTTCAAGTTCTACAGAATACAACATTATAGGTATGTTATATAGTTATGTTATATTTAATAGATATTTTCATTTTAAAATTCTATTACAATTCTATTAGTCTACTCTAATAGAATTCTATTATTTCACTACTAACATTAAGCTTCTCAAGTGCACTGCCCTTATTTATCTATGTATCCCTTTAATTTAAGTGGAATCTCAATTGAAAAAATAAATGGTCACTGGCTTTCCTCAGAACACCAGATAATGTGCTCAATATGAAAATAAGCCACCATTCTCTGTTTTTCTTTTAATTTTATAAACTTAACTGTTGGGACTCCCTAGGTGTTTGTTAAACTAATACAAAAGTAAAAATTCTCATGTATGAATATCCTAAAAAGATATTCTATCGATTTAAAAGCCTTACATTGAAGAAGATAGCCCATTTCTTTTGTTAAGTTGCATATTTTCCAAAGGAGATATCTTAATTTTAGAACCTAGGTCTAGTCATTTCTATAAAATGCGACTATTCGGTTACCCTGAGCCTCACAAGCTCTCTCACTGGTTGTCAAACTATTTTAACAGTTAAATTAGTTTTATTTCATTGATAAAATTTATACCTCTATTCATTCAAAGGCTATTTCATCCTCGATTTTGTTCTATAAATAATCTAATGACAACTTGATTATCTATTGCATACCCCTTTTTATTAAATTGGCAGGTACAGATTTTTTTAAAAATATTATTTTCCCATGGCTCGGGAAAGCAGCATTGGTAATGAAATGTGTAGTCATGTCCCAATTTCAGTGTTCCCATGATGAAGTCAGCACATAATAGCTCAAACAGAAGCAAGTGCTGAGATGCAAGCCTGGCAAAGGCTAAACCAGGGATTATCTCAGCGATGTGCCCATCCCTTTGAAGAAGGCTCCCTTTGGTGGCTTTTCGAGCAGTTGCTTGGCTACCTGTTTCCCAAAAAGATGAATCTGTCTGGTCTCTCTCTTTCTCTCTGAAAACATAAGTACTACCTTAGAAGGTTTTACCACTAACTTTCTTTGTTTTCATATAAATTTTGTCTATTGTTCCTGAAAAAAATTCTTAGGATGTTTTTTGTATATAACCTTTATCTGAATCACTATATTCTATATATTCATCACAGGACAGGGTTATAATTTTCTTTACTATTAGCTAGTACTAACCAACTTGTTATTTATTAAGAACATAAGAAAATATTTAGTACAAGCCTCTCTTCTCATAAATTACTATGGTAACAAGGGAGTTTAAGGGGTCTTCCCAAGTTCCCTTGGCTAATTGGTGGCAAGGCAAGTCCTCAAACTTTGTAGCACACACCATGCTGGCCACTGCTGCATAGATATGGAGCGTTGAATAAAAATGTGCCAAGCAGTGACATTCCATCTGTTTAGGTATATGCTTCTATATTTGACTTGGGCAGCCCCTCACTTTGATGCAGGCTATGAATATGTTTAGGAATTTAGTACCATGATCTCCTATGAATTATTACTGCATGCTAAATGGGTTTCTCATTTGGTCAACCAGGATTGGCTGGGCTGGCGCTTTCACTATCAGGGCTTGCTGATGTAAGCCATATTTGTTAAGGAGAGTGCTTCTTCTGATATTTAGAGTGTTATTCCCTGAAATTTTCATGAAGTTAAATTTGGATATATGTATCAGTAGTATATAAAGAAATAAATGCAAGTTTTTTTCAATAATATTTGCATCATTCTTAAAACAAGTTGTCACCCTGTATATACTTGCCAGTTTCCTTTAATTGATTTCCATGTTAGTAAGCAAATGCAAATCAAAATCTCCCTGAGAAAGTGATACACAGCATGCACAAATACAAGAACAGTGATTATATAATAGTCATATTCTTGCATATCTATAGGAGATTTAACACTATGTTAGGCACATAGAGATGGCTTTAATATATAACTGTGGAAAGGATATTTGTGTGTACATATCAACAATGTAAAGGAAAAGATGTTATATTCTCTTAGTCCCAGATCAATTGTGCTGAAGCTCTGAGAATTCAGAGAGATATTTATTCCCATAACTGCAAAGAAAAATCAGGATGAGAACATTAGGTAGACAATCGTACAGCTTTGTTGATGGCTGTGTACTGTCTCATGACACCTGTCACAATTTTTATACATGGCAGAACAGGGTTCTAGGTGTAGGTAAAAGCCAATTGACCAAAATGTCATGTTCTTTGGGTATTTGATTTCACCTAGACAGACTCTATAGCCCTCCGGAAGTATGCCACTGAATGGCTTATAGAATTTTCAATTAGGGTATATGGTTGCTCAAAGCCAGACAATGATTTGGTTTCAACTGAGTGATAGGTAATAACTGCAATATGGCTGGTTTGCCCCAAAGTATCTTTTTACCAGAGCATACTTTAACCTTATCCTGTAAATGTTTACTGGTTATATATTTTACTAGGTTAAATTCAGCAAAAACTACTACAACTTTATTGAAAATGTTCTGAGTTTTTAAATGTTATTTTGGATTTTCTGCACAATATCTAAACCTGAGCAAATGATTACACAGTCACCCTTTGTTCATGAGGACATTATGAACAGCTGAAATATTGTGGTAAAAGTCAGAGGCTGATAATTATACCACATTTCCAAGTAACCTTCACTTAGAAATGACTTCTAACAGTAAGATCATAAAAGGACTAAGATTCAAAATTATATATATGACTGTGACATTGTGAAATCAACATTTTATTGCCAGAGGCTCATGTTAATGGCTGTTTAGCAACATCTCATTATGAACACATTGATGATAGCATGGTAATCAAGAATTGAAAGTTTGGCAAAGCTTGTTACAGAAATTCTGTTTCATATCTTCTTCTTTCAAATATCTTATAAGAGCTCTTATAAAGATATGATTTTGCAAAAGAGTAGGTAGTCTATACTCTGGATTTCTACAATAGATCTTCTACCATCTACTTGGACTCTTTAAAACAGAGTTGAGCCACATGACTGACAGTAGAAGGCAATGACATACTAGATCTACTTCCTAAATGATAAGAGTATAGATGAGGCCATGGAGATGTAGAGTACAGCACAGGGGACATAGTCAGTGTTATTGCAATGGTTGTGTGTAGTGCCAGGTGGGTACTAGACTATTCGGGGGGATCACTTCATAAATTATATAAATGTCTAACCATTACGCTGTACACCTGAAACTAATATAAAATAATATTGAATGTCAACTCTAACTGAAAAATAAACATTAAGAAAAAGAATATAGGTGGTTTGAAATTCTTCAGAGATCGATGGAGCTTCTAAAATTAGAACTAAACAATTTAACACCAGAGTAATAATCTTTTCAATTCGTGTGTCATTCCTAATTGCAGCGCCATTCTCTGAAACAGCATAAAGACAATCGATGACTCAAAGAAATTAACAACTTCCTCCTAAAAAGTGAGCTATATTGATCAGAAAAATCTACTGTGTTTCTTCTAATGTCCTTCTCTAGGGAACAACAAAAAAAAAAGCCTGCTGGTCCCTTGGATAATATAGATTAACTCTTATACTAAGTAAGCAGGATATTAGGGCAGAAAGTATTTGCTCTGAAGAAGAAAAATTGAGAGGAAGCAAAGTATCCTTTGAGTGCAATGTACTTTTTTATGTTCTGTTTTAAATGACTTTTTCTGTGATTTTAGCTGAAAAATAATGTTAAGAACTTTCTGCATGCATTTATATCAGAACCCACCTTTCCTTCCATCCTTCCTCCTTCCTGCTTCAGATAAAGATGAACCCTCGTCTCATTTATAGATCAAAGCCATCTACTCCTTCTTCGCTCTTAATCTGATTTCTCTATTTTTTTTTTCAGGTAAAGTTTCTACCATGTTATAAACAACCTGCCCTCTACTGTATATAAACATGCTTAAATACTTAGCACAGAAAACAAAAACTAAACCATGCAATAAAAAAACCTAAAACAAATAATAAAGACTCTGAACACCATCTCTCTTTTCTTCACTATGAGGGCTCTTGGAAGAATTGTTCATAGTTGTTTTATTGGCCTCGTTGTCTTTTTCTCTAAGTAGCTTTCATTTATTTGCATATCGTTACTGAACAAGCTCTCAGCAAAGGCGTTCATAACTTAATTTTCAAATCGAATGGACTCTTTCACTTTCACCTTACTTGAATTCTGTGGAACACTAGGCCTTTCTCGAATCTCACCTTTACATTTAGGGAAAAACAGGTTTTTCCCTTATTGTTTTTCTGCCTTCACTATTCCTTCTCATTCTCCTTTTTTGGGCTTTTCCCTCAGCTGGTCCACTAAATATCGGTATGAACGCCAATGGATGCTTTTTCTTAATCTTTGTCTTTTTCTCAAATCATATCTCCTGTAGACAACCAATAATTTCACTACTGCCTACATGTGGATAACCCATGTGCCCAACCCACATCTGTTCTTGAAGCTTCAGATCCATGTGTCCAACTTCCTCTTAAATATCTTCACTGAAGTGTTCTCAGACAACTCAGAATCAAATATCCCAATTTCATTTATTACCTTCTCTCCAAATGAACTACTTTTACTTCTACTTTCTCAGTGACATCACCATACATCTAAGCCAAAAATCTGAGAACTATCCATTATTTCACCTTTTCCCTTATTCTCATATAAAATGGATAATCACATTAAAGATGAAAATTGAGAGGAATGAAAAGTTTGTATATTTTTCTCAGATTGTTCATTGGCTCTTTCATTTTCTCTTTTCAAATATTTATCATATGATACTATAGTTATTGATGTCTGATAAACTTAATACTTAGATTTCAATCTAAGGTCACATAATAATACCTACTTCATTGGGTTGCTGTAATCACAAAATAGAATAATACAAGTAAGCATTAGCAGGATGTGTGTCACACAGAACATGTCCAATGAATGTTGGTTATTATTAACGTATTATTAATACATTGATTTTGTTGCTTTCTTCACATTAGTGCTGGAGTAATCTTTCTCAAATTAAAAATTAAGTCATCTTATTTCATGCATTTTCAATAGCCCTCTAGTACTTAACAAAATCATATCCAAAAATCTTAAAAAAATGGCAAAAAAAAAATGCTGCTATTGATGATTAGGCATTTGCTTTTTGCCCCAGTCTTCTCCTTTGCAGCCATCTGAACAGAAATAATTATTTTTATACCAAGAAGATTTAAACTTCCCAGACTTCCTTACACTGTTCCCTCATTCTAGAATTATGCACCCTCTACGTACGTGCACATTATATACACATGCACACACGCATACACATACACAAATACCAAATACTCCCCCACACATCACCTATCATTCTGGTTACCTAATAAACATAATTAAAACTTGGCTCACCCTGAGTGATCTTTGTCCCACCCACTCATATAAAATTGTGTGTCTTCTCTATATGCTACTTATATTTCAATTATAACACTTGTAAAACTCAGGGCTTCCCTATTTTACAACAATGTGAATGGTAACCCCTATGACTTATTTTCACACCCTTATTTATCTATTTGCCTCTGCCTGTTAGATGGCATGTAATAGTAGGACATGTGCTTTGTTTATCTTAGCAGTCCCCAAATTCAGCCCCATGAATAGCACATGTCTGGTCCTGAATAAATATTCAACGAATGAATAGGTAGATAATGGGTTTCTACTTCTGAAAGTTTAGATTTCTGGTCATAGCACTCATGTATGGGCCATTGAACAACAGGAAAAAAAATAACCGTGGTCCAGAAAAACCTATGAGAATCATCAATTCATTCTGACCACTTATCAACAAAATTCAGTCTTCACGTATGTCATCTCTTATCTTGAGTAATAACAATCTATATCACAGCAGAACTTCTTGGTATGAATGCAAAATTCGGGTAAATATATCTTTAAATACTGAATACTTTCTTATAAAAGTAGATTTTAAATTCATTCTCATTTTCCTTTTGGAAAGTATTGCTATACTCCTCCTGAGTTCTATTTTGTAAAGGAGCTGTTAAACTACTGAGTGAATAACATGGGTTTTAAAATTATCATAATTACACATATTTACATAACAGATCACAATATCTTCAAGGGATTGTTACCATAATTACATAAAATCCCACGTATAGAGTTTCTATTCCCTTTATTCATGAACTATTTTTAATCTTCATGGTCTATACTCAGTATAAAATAAATAATAATCTATTATCTCTCCATGGAATTTTGGTAGGAAGTAAATTGTTATCATGAGTAAAATAAGTTAACACTTTGAATCTTCATGGAATAAAATGTGCTTGCGACTAGGTGACAGCTCATCTGTGAGACACTGATTCATAACTCTTATTGGCCTTCAAATATATGTCATGACTTATTTTTTTCTGGTTAATCAAACTTATCTGGTTACAATCATATGTGATTAGGATTCTATTTGCAAGCATATGAAGAGACAAGGCCACTCTCAAATGGATGAAATATTAGTTACATACGTTCAGCTGCTTTAACTTTTTGGAACCATGATTGACAAACCTCTCTTTTTTGCATGCTGTTCATTACGTTGAAGCTCTGCAGGGTCTTAGCCTGGGATGGCTTTTCTTCTTTCTCTACATAATTCATCTACTCTTAATCCCAGCTCAGACTCTCCCATGGATTAGTCTATACCTCTGCGCTTTCCAGATTTATGAACACCACTCCCTCTTCCTAAATGTTTAATACTTCTCTAACTCAGGCACTTTAAATGTGGGATGTCTTAAACTAAACAGTATTCCTCCCCAGATTTGTCCTCTCTTGTGATTGCTCCAATATTCTCTGCTATCTCCATAAGCCATCAAACTGACTACCATGGCCTCTCAGTATATCCTGATTTGCTTCTTACTCTTTAATCTCCACTCACTTGATAGGTTTTCTTATCATTTCTTACTGGACTGTTTCAACAGCTTTAAACTGACCTTTTTCTCCTTTGGTCTTTTTCACCCAGCCAATTCTGCACACTCCCATTAGAATAACCTAATTGTGCAGTTGCTCAAAATCCTCCGTAATCTGTTAAGATACAGTTTAAATTCCTTAACATGGCATTCAAGACCATTCATTACCATCTCTATATTTACCATTTTATTCGCTAATCTTAACATTTCCATCTGAGTCAAGATATCCTGAAAAGTCTTTTCACAGCCAGAACACATTACTTCTTTGCAAATTCTTTTCACATTACTTGGAGTATTCTTGCCTGTCTTTGCCCCATCAACATTAGCTGCATGGAATATCCTCAGTAATCCTTCAGGATCACCTCATCAATAACATCTTTTCAAATCCACAACACAACTACAAGTGGTCTCTCCCCTTCTCTGATTTTCATTTTCCTTTCATATACTTGAACAATCTAATTTATGATGCCGCAGTTTAAAAATATATTCCTCTGTCTTCTTCCATAAAAAGAAAAAAAATACATGCTTCAAAGGAGAGATAATGCTATGAATTTTTCTATGTTTCATGACTAATGAAGTTTAGACCTATGGTATATGAATAATAATGTTTGTTAATAAATGAATGAATACATGAATAAAGTGAAAACCCATCATAAAAACACTATAATCAGAGTTAGATCTCCAACTATAAAGATGAGCTTTCACAAGGAATGGGAGGGAAAAATTACTTTCCTGGTTGAAAATTATACCCAGAGATTTAAAATAAAGAGACGTTGCCTGGCATAAGTTATTAAAATATAGGAAAATGTACACCAGAAGAAATACTGACTTTGTGATATGCATCACATGGCTTTATGCCTTGATGGTAGTAATAACTGTTTAGAGCTAGGTATACACTGAAATTCCCTCTTATCTTTCTGAACTTTTCTCCTATGGTATCTTGGTAGATACTTCATTTTTAATGAAGGAGACTATGTACAGAAGGGCAGAAGAAGATACCTTAAGAAAAAGATTATCAGCAAAATATACAATGTTAATATTGATTACTAAAATGAAGTTAGAACGTTGAAAACAATGATTATAGAAAAAGGCGAAGTATTTTCTTTTGAAAATTAGAAACTGATGGTTGCCAAAGGGTAAGGTCGTGGAGGATGGGTAAAAAAGGTAGAGAGGAATGTAGTCAGTAATATTGTAATAAGTTTGCATGATGATAGATGATTACTAGGTTTAAGGAGGTGATCACATTATAAGGTATATATAAATGTTGAGTCACTATATTGCACACCTGAAACTAATATAATATTCTATATCGACGATACTTAAATAAAAATAAAAGAAAATTAGGAAAAAAAAGAGTCACACTTTTAAGCATTTCAATGTGATTTTTAATAAATCTTTCCAACTGATTCAATCTCTTTATTCTTATTAGGCACTTCAGTAGACTTGTTTTTCACTAGATTAAATCACTTAGTAATTGTAATATTTAGATATGTTTGTTATATTTAGATGTTTGTAACATGTGAGATGTACAGTTTAAACTACACTCCAGTGAAAATAATTTTTAAAAAGCAAGATAATAGGAGTCATGATCTTTTTATTAATGATGTACCTAGAGAGAAAGGGCCCTGAAATAGATTTATCTCAGACAGATTTTTCTTCTATGAATCAGTCTTGGGTATTGCCCAACTCCAGGATTAGTACACCTATTTTTTTCTTCTTAACAACAATGAAACACATTTCAAAGTTGACTTGTGTATCCAAATATTAAGACAAAAATCTCGTTTATATACCTTTACTATGTAGAAATTAAACAAGAACACTTCATTCTTGAAAACATATTATTCTTATACTATCATCAAGATTGGTCTAAATTTGATGAGAAAATGGCAAACCTATGCCATAAATTTGACATTTGCAGTAGTGTTTTATTCTAGCATTTTCTTCAGAATTTTTAGTTTAGTTTAGAGCTAAAGAACATCTTATTCCAAGAGAAGATAATTAAGTATTCCTTCATAAGGAATGCATCATTCCTCTTTTTCAACCAAGGTAAATTCTGAGTACAGTTCTTATCCTCTTTAATCAAACTGGTACATTGCTCTTTAGAGAAATCCCTCTACTGAAGTTAGTGGGACTCACAAATGTTGTGTTTCTCTATAACATCCAGAAATATTTAGACATGGAAAACACTTTGCCTCTTGGACAATAAAAGTATTGAGTAATCTCTTTGTATTTCAGAAATTTCAATGGACTATAAAGGGAAAGAGCTGACAAACTGGTCAAGTGATCATATAACTATAGAATGTATCAACTAGAAAGACACAAGATATCATTCAAACCAATATTCTCCTTTTATATACATAAAATCTAAGGGTAGTGTTATATCTAAATCCTTAAAGTTTTGTAAGAAAACTGTAACATGGCCATTAATTGAAGTAAAAATCCTTGATGATTTACAGAATCTACCAGATCTTGTTTGCCTGGGTTCAAATCTCTGATGTACCATCTGTTCCAAATAACTCTAATTTTATTAAATTCATGTCAGGTTGATTTAGTTTAAAACTGAATAATGAGAAACTGAGAGACTCTCTTCAATGATGTAATATAAATATAAGTGAATAATCATGGTCACAGTTGAGAAGCAGCATGTTTCAAATATTATAAGTTAATGTAGATAAAATGTTTAGAAATGAACAACAAAAACAAAAATACTGCTTTATGATTAATTACAGACTTACTGGTGTTTTATAAATAAAACTTTGTGCAGTCTGTTTGGAACACAGTAAAATTCAATTACAGTATTGAACTGACACAATTTTAAGTTATAAGAATAGTACATGCTTATTAATAAAAACATAGAAAATAAATCTAAAGAACAGCATAAGATAGCAACATTCCTTTCATCCAACCCCATGTTTTTCTGTATGTACCTTTTAAAAAAATATATCGATTCAATTTTGTTTAAAAAAGTAAATATTTAATGCTTAATAATGCCCATTAGACACCGTGAAAGATGAAGAAAAACAGTAAATATAATTATTTAAGATGTTTCCAATTGAGTTAAGAGGAAAGATATATGCAAAGAAAAAAGAGAATACCAAAACCTATGATGGCACTTCAAGATATGTTTTACTTATGAAATTTTGTCATAATCCCTTAGAAGAAGTATAATTATAAAGGGAGTCAGTTTCACTCAGGTGGGTCTAAAGCTAGGCTCTGAAGAAACATATAGTGATGGATATCTTATTAGTAAGAGAAAATATGATTAAACAAAGGCACGAAAAAGGAATAAATTTAGGGGTATGTCCTTAAAAAATTACAAGAAGAAGAAAAGAGTTTTAAGACTCAGCAGGCACAGGACTGAAAGAAAATACTGAGTAAATGATGAAACATAATTCTAGAGTGTCTTAAAGAAAAAAAGATGGTATAATCCAAACAGAGTGATCAGAAGAATAGTCTGGCAACAGAATGCAAAATAGCCTGGAATGGGAAGAGAAAATGAGGCAAGAAACATGTTAAAAATTATTGCAATACATTACACGTAACAGATTGAAGCCTTAGTGAGAGTGAATAAGATATAAAGTTGATAGATACCATAAAGAAAGCAACTTAATAAAATGTCTATAATTTCTATTATCTAATGATAATGTAATAAGATTAAAAGTTTTGAATACTATAAGTGTGATTTTTTTTTTCTTTTTCCTGGAGGCTTGTGGGTAGAAAACAAGAAACAGATACAGGTGAGGGAGATGCATATCTCTATATCCTCTTTTTAAGCTTCAGTCAAGAAGAAGACTGTTTCATAAATTATGAGAAGTAATAAGAACAGTTCTGTCTCTATTTTGAAACTAGGAGGAAACTGCTGTGTGGAATGACTGTGGAAATACAAGCACTTATAACTCAGCTTAGAAAGCAGACTGACGCGATTAGGCACAGAGATGACTTAGTTTGCCCTCCCAGGCCTTCTTCAGTTTTAATAGGCCAGTCACTGGGCTCACTGTAAAGAGGGCCTGGTAACATTACAATAGACAAATAGTCTATCTTCGAGAAAGATGGAAGACAAGGCAGACACTATTAGGACTAGGTTGAGAGTGGCTGAATAAGCCAAAGATCTTTAGAAGGCCTTCACTGAGCTCACAAATTCTAAACTATGAATTTTACCAACTGATAATTTCGATCAGCAGATGCTAGCAGAACACCCTACAGATGGATTTTGCCATGACTCCCCCAATAATCAGCATGAGGTGAGGTGGTCCAATTCCTCTCAATGATGCAATATCATGAAAGCCACTTCTCCATACTTCAGATACTATTCTAGAGAAAAGTATAGGAATCTCAAAAAGAAAGCAATCTTCAAATGAGACTGAGTTAAAGCTAAAGGGACTGATTAAATTACAGGATTAGAGTTTAGATCAGATAAGCTCAAAATTAGTTTACGTCATCCCCACCAGAAGGAGATCAGAAGTTTCTGAAAGTAAAGAACTCTACATTACTCACCTCATTTATGAATCAAGCATCAGTAATTTGAGACTCTAAAACTGTAACTACCACTTTCCTTTTATAGTTAAGGCTTACTTATATCATAAGCCAATGATGACAAGAGTCTATAGAACAATTTTCTTTTCCTTAACAAGGAGTCAGAGAATCCATGTAAGTGGGAAAAGGTGAGTCCTTGAGCCAGGTAAAGTTCTACCATTTTTTTGCCCATAATACCTACTTTAGTTAACTATCCTGATGCAGGTCACTGGATGGGAGTCATACATTAAAATAGAAATTGGCTGAGGACAGAGAAAAGACTATTAATGAACAGACTCCCACGCTGGTGAGACCCAGCATTTGTATCTTGTAAGACCACACTGAAGACAATGGAAAGACAAGGGAGTGTCCCCTAAGGATAGAACTAGAAAAACTGGTGAAAGTACTTCAGGCAAAAAAAAAAAAATGGCAAAAAGACATAGCTTCACTTTTTTAATGTTCTAGTGACCAAAGAATGTGCCTATAATGCTAGGGTAGCGACAGCATCCTTCCAGCTGTAACAACTAAAATATCCACTTATCCATGGCATTCTTTCCATTTCCAGGATCACGGCCTTATCTGGGTCATCTCTGCTCACCTAAAAGACCATGGGACTTCCTAACCAGGATACTGAGCTCCAGTCTTTCCAATTAGATTATAATAATCTCAACAGCTGGACCGCATTGAGTTTATCGTCTCACCTCTTAGTGTCTAGAAGAGAAAATGACAGTGTGCGGGAGGTGTACCCATAACTAACTCCCTTTCTTCATTCATGACAGATGCTGTTAATTGATTCTATTGTCCATTTCCTCACAAATCTCAGCACCACACCCCATAAGCCTTTATCGATTTGTCAGAGTTGGCACATGTGACAAAAAACCCCGCCATTTCTGGACTGATAAATAGTAGGCCTAAATAAATGTTTACTGAAGTACTACTCAGACTCAGAAATGGAATTGGGGTGGGGGGACATGATACATGAAAAGAATTCTTAAAGACAGGAATCTGATTCGGAAATAGAAGAAATATCCACTCATTTCTAACCTTGGTACCAACCCAAACATACTTCCAATCAAATTACATAGATTTATCTCATCTAAATAAAAGTAGATTCCTAGAACAGAAACTAGCAATTCCAGTGGGGATAATAAACAGAGAGAGCTGAGATGACAAAGCTTATTAGCATCATTTGCTTGTTTTCTGAAGATCATTTGTTTCAGTTTATAAATTCTCAAAAATCAAAAAGAATTACATATTCATTTCAGCAGGGAAGAAGTTCTGCATCCTGCTCCATTTAAAGACATAAAGAGAAGAAACACAGGCAGGAATGTAGTTCAGCAGCTGGAAACAAACAAGCAAAAAAAAAAAAAAAAAGAAGACAAGCAACATCATTTCTCAATTAATGGGATCCTAGTGGTAGTGTCAACCATAGCGTCCCCATGCCAGGACAAGGGATGTGCGTAAGAATCAAACTCAGCATAAGAATCAGATACTCCTTTGAGAATTTGAGGGGAAATGGTTAGAAGAGGTTTATCTTGATTAGAATGTTCTAGAGACACAATTCATCAAACTCTGTTACTGCACTTCCTAGAAATGTTCTTTTCCTGTCCATCCTTGAGACCTGTGATAGACAGCAAACAACTCTGTGACTGACTCAAGACCCTCTTCTTACATATTTTCTTTTAAGGTAGGCAGAGGCCAGTTCTCATTCTTACAACCCAAATACAAACACAAATAACACAAATGGAGAACTCATTTATGATGGAGACTTCAATTGGATTACCTAGCAGGACTTCTCAAGCCCTGAAAAGTTTTAGTATTTCTTTTTGAATCTTCATGCACATCCAATCTCTTCAATACATGGTAATATGATTTTCATTCTTTTAAATTTAAGAAATATAAAGTATATTTTATAGACTAATACTGATTTCTGACTATATCTGATGTAATAGGTAATATTCCCTATAAAATTGTAGGGCTCTGAATTTTTGTGAAATATAGTTAGATATGTAAATAAAGACACAAATAAAAGCTCTGATTAACATCAAGCTATTATTAACTTCATAAGTTAATATTTTAATTTTCTATATTAAAATCATTTATAGTATATTTTCCACTATTTTACAAATTATCAAACACCTATTTTCCAGAGTGTACCAAGTATACAGCAAGAATATTAATAACTCTGAAGTATTCACATACTTTTTCATACTACCAATCACAACCTCATCCCACATTAAAGGTACCAGAAGGGCCAGACTGATGTGACTATTTGCTAACTTTGGCACATGATGTTTCAGGCTCGAGCACGGGGAAACTTAGCATTGGGAGGTGGGAAGCAGGATCCAGGGGAATTACTGCACAAAATAAATTTGGAAGAACTCCAAGGCCATGCAAGACAATTGGTGTCCATCTGTGTCAAGTCCATGTTTAGTATCTTAGCCTCTGTTCAATTTGCAGTGCTGCCAAATTCTCAAGTACAGGAGAGAAATGGTGGAAGATGTTAATTAGGGTGCTGATATTTGCTGCTTCAGAGAAAATTATAAATACTCTAAGGCTAATATAGTAAAAACAAAATTATGGCTCTAGAATCACAGTGTAGGCCAGACAACAATATACTTAGTCTAGAAGCAACCTATATTATTTTAGTGCTTGTGACGATTAAAAGTAAGATGTCAAAATGAAAAAAAAATTTTTTTTCATTCTAACAGTGTTCAGGAAACATGAGAATATAAAGAAATGTGTTTTCTACTACTAAGCATTCAAAAATATCTCCCCCAAAGATAATAGAAAGATTCATAAATTTCAAGACAATCCAACATATGACAAAGCTTCTAGGCATGGTTCACATCCCGTGTACTCCAAAAACCACTAACTAATTCCTGACTTATAAGAGAAATGAACTGATCTAGGACCAGATGGTCATGGGGTGATCTGTTCTTGAGCAATGTAAGAGCTATTATCTCTAATAAAATTTCATTCTTACTGTAAATCTACATACCCCATGTGTTAACTTGATGGCAACATCCACGATGGCTAGTGGGGCTGTTATTAGTAATGTTCAGGAAAACAGAACAATTTTAAAAGCACTCTCCAGCATAGGGGAAATAGGTAAGAAATGAAAATTAGTTGCTATAAAAAATGTATGCTATAACAGAATAGCATGACAGAGATCATAATCTTCTCTGAAAAATAATAATGGAAAGAAGGTGTGGGATGTGTGTGTGTCTATGCGTATGTGTGTTCTGCGGGAAAAATCTGAAGAAAAAAGGGCATGTTTGGTGAATGTGTTTAGTGTGTCATTAAGTGACAATGGCAACAATCTGTAGCTGAAAATAACAATGGAATGGATTAGAAAAAGCCATTGGAAATCATTTTAAAAGACATACATAAATCTCAACTACCAAATGAAGTAATTATCATATGTATGCATCAGTGTATTTTTCTCATTAAACTTCTTTGTTTGGAAGAGCTCGCTTTAAAACAACCTACACATCAGATTAACTTCCCAAATATTAACCATTTTCTCTCATTATTAGGGCAGAATAAACACAAAATTAACTTTATTTCTTCTAAATCCATATTACATTATGTAGGTAGTACATAATATTATTAGTAACAACATTTCAAAACATTTCACTTTGTATTTGATTTCAATTTCCTCATTGTACTGAAATACACAATTTCAAAGGCACCTGATACATATTTCCCAAATGGGAATATGCTTCCCTTATAATATGGACATTATTAAAGCAATTTGCCTGAGCTGGCTAAGCAAAGAAAGATGGATGGTTGAATCATAATAGCTTTACCAGTTTTATAAAATGAAACTAAATGTATTTGCTGGGAAAGATGAGAGATTAGGGAGGAAATACTATTGCATGGAATAGAAAAGCTATCTTGTATATAACCATTTTTAGCCAGCTTCGACTTATCCTAACTTAGACCATTACAATAGAAATGTAAGCACCATGTCCTTCAATCATTCACAATGTAGTCAGAGTTACTATTCTAAAGACCTAACTGATCATGTCATTCTTACTGGTTAAAATCCTCCCTGGCTTCCCTTTGCCTACAGAATGCGGTCCAAACTCTTTGAAAAAGCATAGAAGTTCTTTACAACCTGGCTTTGACCTGCCCCTTCTGTCCCATCCCATTATCCTTCTCATTTCATTCACTGCACTTTCAAAATACCTGAACTTTTCTGCATCTCTTGAACACTAGCACTTGAATTATTTTATGCTTTTATATCTGTTCTCTATGCCAGAAACGGCCTCTGTGCATCTCATTATACCTGGAAAATCCTTCACTGGTTTTGATAGAGAACCTCAGATGTCGTCTCCTTCCTGTCCTCTTTAAAGCTTTTCCAAGGAGTCTGCTTATTGTGTTTCTACAATACTTTGCAGGTATCCCTCCAACAGTACTTACCAAATTTATCCTAGTGGTTTGCTTTCATGACTCTCTCTCTTTTTCAGCTGAAGAAACCATTTCTACATTTCAAATGCCCAGTGGAGTGCCTGGCGCAATAGAAGGAGGTTGGGTAAAAGCCACTCAATGACTAGCAGAAGGAAGAAAGCCTCATATACTCATCTCATTTCAGATACTACATGGTAGGTATACAAAAAACAATTTCAGTTCTTAAAAAAATATGCAACTGATAGAAGTGAAGGTTATAAAATCATCCTGCATCAAGAGTTTCATTGCTTAGTTTATATTGATAAAGTAATTTTTATGTAGATTAACATTTAATAAAAAATTATTATGTATTCTTGTAGAGAAGTAGTATTAGAAATATAAAAGGTTTAAGAAAATCCAGTAAACCGAAACCAGTGAATATAAGAACAGTTAGAAAATTCTTCTCTATTACTCAAATCTATACTTCATTAAACAATAAAGTTTGCAGACTTCAATTTTCCATTGATTATGTCAAGCTGCTAAGAGGATAATAACAATTTTATGATTTCTCATTTTTATTACATGTTAAACTAATTATTATACATCATAGATTATTATTACACATATATGTGTTATACATCAGGAATTGCTTAGCACTTTATATGAATGATAAATTACCTATAATCCTCATAAAAACCCTAAAATTATGTTCTATTATTACTTTCATTTTTTAAATGGAAAATTAAAGTTTAAAGTAACTGTTTCAAAGGCCATAGCACATGGTGGTGAAACCAGGATTTAAGGCTAAGCAATCTGATTCCAACATTACTCTATGCTCTAAGAGTGAAAGTCGATGAGGGGGAGAAAATTATATAAACAGTTCTCCCTCCCACCCTGTGATCTGTATTATAAACAATGTTATTTGCATTCATCTTAAATTGTAGCTAGGCTCTTTACTGGTATAAAGCAAGCTGTTTGGTGGAACAGTGCAATAATGAAAGCATTCCAGCCTAACAATAAGGAAATATTTTCTTTCACTTAAACAACCGAGCCTGAATGCAATGGTGATTGAGAAGCTAGCATTTTCTTCATTTCACTAAGACATTAATGTTTTATTTTGAGTGTGTACTATTTCTTAATTTGAGTCAAGGATGTTTGGAAATTCTTGTTATTTTTCTTACTAGTAGCACGAAACATACAGAAATATTTAACACTATAAGTATTTTCAAATTGATGCAACAAGGATTCTAGAAGGCCTTTAAAATACAGCATGGAGGACCTCTCACTCCAGAATGGCAGTATAAGGAGCTCTGTAGTCCCACTGAGGAAACAATTGTACTCAGGAAACAATTGTAACTGGTAAAAATTATTAAAACATGTGCAAAAAGCCAAGTGTTTCAATTGTCTTAAGGGCATATAGCAAATGATCCTAAGGAGACACAGAAAATGAAGAAATATTTATTCAAGAAATGACTAAATCCCAGTAAGAACAGGGAGAGTCTGTGGCACTTGAGTTATCACCTGATCCCTCCCTCCTCCTTCCACATCTCTCAGCATGATGATGGAAGCTCCAACTTGGGCAAGTGCTGTGAACTAAATGGGGCTCCCTCTCTCCCCAGCTCTCAGTCAAGGGCTATGTTATCTTCTCAAGATGGGTGGGACACCAGCATTCTCATCCCCTGCAGTTCCATGCTGTGGTGGTACAAAGGCTCATTTCCTGTTAAGTGCTGCTGAGAGAATGGGGTTTTCTTCCTCCACTTGGCCCTCACTCACAGGGCAGAGGCTCTAGTCCAGGTGAGACAGGCTGAGAATACTGGAACTGGGCACTGCTCACCTGATCCCATCTAACCACAGGGCAGAGGTTCCATTCTGGCAGAGATAAGCTAAGAAGACAAGAGACTAGAGACCCTATCCACCCATGTCACTCACACTATTACCAAACACTAGGCCTACATGTAGCTCTTCCACATCAAGACTCAGGGAGCAGAACAAGAGGTGCCTATAGAAGTTTTCTGAACTCATGTGGATACAGTAATCGCAAAACTTAGGAAGTGAACAAGTCCTTGAAATTTATTCTGCAGAAATCATGCAGAATTTTAAAAAATTCCTGATGTCATCCATGAAATACGAAAATGCACGAGCTTGACAATAGAATCTGGGGTCAGGGGATTCATAAAAAGAGAAAAGGAAAAAACGAAGGCAAAAATTAAAAGGGAAGCTTAATGAAATCAAACACGAATGTGCTAAAAGTCCAAAATGTACTAGATCAATAAAATACACGATAGAGTTGTAAAGAGAATTTATACAACATAAAATCAAATCAATATGAATTTTTATTGTTTAAAATTTTATTTCTTTTATTATTTCTTGACAATAAGCACACCTCCTAGTACTGTTATTACTTTAAGAAATTGTCTCCACATATTTTGCTTTCAATTTCCATTGCAATATTCATATACTAGAATCTTACCATCCCATAACTGAATCATTAAGGCAACCATTTACTTGGTCTTAATTAGTGCTTAATTATACATTCTCTTGTATTTCTTTAACTGATTTGTGTTTATCATGATACATAATTTTTCCAGAGTGAATTCATTTTGTTAAATTCGTATTTCATTATGACACTCTTCAGTGTCGAGAAAAATTATACAACACTGGAAAACAAGGCCCTTTCAAGAAAATAGAACGCAGGCATGGCTGCTCTATGTCATGTCAAAAATTCACTCAAGATTTTTTTTTTAATTTTCTGGAAAAATATACTGGTATTTGATTTCATACTTTTACAGGTCTAGTGAAAAATATTCAAATTACCTATAACCAATCAGATAAATTGAAGTTAGTTTCCTTTTGCATTTGAAATTCACTTCTGTATTATTGCCTTTGACTGTAGTGTAACACCATTCCCTTGTCTGAAAACATTATATTAAGTTGATATGAATTACATATAAAAATATACACAACGCAGATTATGGATTAAAAATCGTTTTCTCCTTACATCTCATATTCCTTGTATTCAGAATTCCTGCTATTATATATCTAAATTTTTTAAAAAATCAAATTTTAAAAGTACTTCAGATACGTAGCTGTATCTTAAGTTTTTTTTTTTTTTGTTCCTAGTATACAATTTAGCTTTGGTTTTGAAATGACAACTGAAGAACTACCGCACAATAGGATCAAAACAAACAAACAAACAAACAAGAAACACTACTGTGCCTTATCCATTTTTTGAAGGCTAGATTACAAATAAAATTTACAATACATAAAATTATACTGTTCCTTGGTTGGCAGAAATATATAAAGGTTATCTACCTTCACTATATGACTTGTAATTGCAAGGAAATCTATTCACTTGTAACTTTAATGTGGTATATCATCACACTCTGTATCTATTCCATTTAAGATAAGTATGCTCATCAGACCAGGTGTTATGATTTCCAAATTGATTAGTAAAATTTCTTTATAGTTTGATATAGTGTTTTACAGTTTGTGAACCACTTTCAGAGTAGTGTTCAATGGGTCAATTGGTACCTATTACTTTTAAGTATAAATATATTTATATTAATGTATATAAATATGGGTTAACTTTCTTCAGAGACTAAATTAAACTTATATTTATTAAAAATGTGCTGCCATAGTAAAATATTTCATATATGCAATCCAAAAACTTGACATATTTAACTCCATTATAAAAATCTGGAACACACTCTGAAATAAGCTAGACTTTTTCATTTCATCCTAAGCGAAAGTAACCTTATATAATAACTGTCTACTAAAAATAATTAATGTTTATAAATAACTATCAAAATCATCTTAAATTTAATATTTAACATGCACAATATATATTTAATGAAAAATATTGATAATAGCACTATGTGACATATCTACAGAATATTCGATTTAAAATTATTTTAACATTTGTAGTATCACATTTGATCCTAAGAATCTGGGGAAATTAATAGAGGAGGTATATATGAACTTGGTTAGGGTTAAAAATTAAAGTGTTTGAGGAGGAAGAGTTCTGGGAGACGACAGTCTTCAAATGAGATGATCAAATTTGGTCTTGAGGTAGAGCAAAAGAAAATGAAAACAGGATTTGTGGGGGCAAAGAAATGCATTCTTTAACTCTTTCATTCAATCATCTATGATATATTGAGAAATTAATATGCATCATGAACTGTGCTAGATATCTTGCATTTTTAGAGTGAAAAGAGGAATTAGGATAGAGAGCTAAGGTGTACTTAAAGGGTAGATAGAGAAAAAAGATCCAGTAAAACAAACTAGAAGGTGAGGTCAGAGATGTAAGCACGAGGTTCTGTTGAAGTTGGGAGAACACAGTCAGGATGGACAAAATAAATTTTTTTTCTCTTCTTCTACATGGAGGAGATTTGAATATATTTAGGTGCTGACAAAAAATATAGGCAGTTGAAAGAGAGGATTTGGAGATAGGCTCCAGACCCAAGAGAGAATACTTTAGCTTAGACTAGAGAAAGCACACCAGAGGAAAGGTGACAAGGATGAATGGATGTGGAAGAAATGAAACAAATACCTATCTGATGGGTTCTATGTCCTTTGATAGATTGGAGGTAAGGTTAATGGTGAAAGTGAGGGAGCAGGATCAGAAGCTTGACGATAAAGAGCACTGAAATACCCATGACAGACAATGAGGATGAGCTAGGAGGAGAATACCAAGGAAACCTACAATGGCTGATTGTATTGAGGACACAGATGAAGGCAGTGACTACAATTTATAGGATATTATTGTTCATGGTTGTGAGGTTTTCTGTGTCATTACCCAGCTGCCAGGGTGTAGGTCTAGACAAGCAGATAAATTTATTTGTCTTGGGTTTATGCAGATATGTCCAAGCTGATGTGGTGGGGAAAAGGGAAACATTTTACAAAATTTGTTTGGAAGTTGTTGTCCAAATGCAAAGATAACATTAAAAAAAAAAGAAAGAACTTGAGTCAGTGTCAAAAGTGTTGCTTAATAAGGGATACAAGCAGGAGGTCAGTACATCACAGCACAAGGAAGAGGACAGATGTCAAGACACTCAAAGCAGGATGGGCTACTGCATACTGGAAAGAATCCAAAAGGGCAGTGGGTAAATGACGGCTCCTTCTGCCACTGAGGATGAGAAAGAATAGCAGATGTGTCCATTGTCAGACAGCTTCAGAAGGAAAGAGTCAATATACTACGACCAATTCACAAGTTGATTTTTTTTTTTTTAATGCCTACAGCACCCGTTCATCCTAAGTGGTCTCCCATTCAAGTACTAACCAGGCCCGATCCTGCTTAGCTTCCGAGATCAGATGGGATGGGGCTTGTTCAGGGTGGTATGGCCATAGACACAAGTTAAGTATTCTCTATTTATAAAGAATTGACTTACTTTTCCTTACATTGCCTTGTTACCCATGATGGCAGGTCCAAAGAATGGATCATGTGTTATTTCTTTTAGCAAGTTTGGGAAAGTAATATTATTTCATATTACGGACCAAAAAGCTCATATAGAATTTCATAAATTTAGATGTGAAAAAAGTTATTTTTTTCTTACTATAAAATTATACATTGAATTATATTTTAGCATATCCAAACTGCTTCTGTAGTTTATTTCCAAATTTTAAAAGTGTCTAGCATTTCTGAGTTATAAAAAGTCCATAACTAATTTTCATATGTATACAATATGTTTGTAAGTTTACTTTAAATTAAATTTGGAAAATTTATGTCTAGGAGCTGGTATTTAAAAACAAGGTAGATGTCTCCACATGATAAAAAAAAAAAAGACGGTTTCCATAGTGAATAAGATATTTTAAAACATATTTATATCATTTTCTTTTTCCCTAATTATTGGACAGTAATAATACAGATACTAGCATCCCTAAATTAGGTTCCCAATAATAAAATATTTTAAAAACAGTCTTTTAAAGAAAACTCTTATTCAAGCATTTATATTATATGTTATATTGAAAAATTAAATTTTTAAACACTTTTTTTCATAATCTTAGATTCAAACCTTTAATCAAATTAAATATTTTCAAATATGTTTAATTTAAATTGTGCTGATTTCCTCAGCATTGCAGATGACATTAAAAATTTCAGAATGATGTAATGTCAGTCATGCAGACATTTATCATGGATACTCAAAAGTAAGCAATTGATCTATAACCATATTTATAAAGTAAAGGTATATGCCGGGTAAAGCTGATCAGATTAGATGGTTTTTAAGTATTGGTCCAACTATTTCCAACAAAATTATAAATATGAAGAGAAACTTGTTTTGCCCAAATATATTGGTTATGATTTTGCAGGCTTCATACCATCCATGATTGGATTTTAAATTGAAATCAGTGATAAATGTTCTTTAGTGATTAACGATGCACACACTTTCTGATTTCTAAAGAAGGTAGCTTTTACTGACAGCCTAAAATGTAACTGCTTGGGAATTTATTTAAACCTACCTCTGAAATATAGTCCTTCAATTTAAATCAATTTGATAAAACATTTATATAGTCTCCTCCTTGTCAATGCACTGTGTTTAGCACTGAGGACACAATGTGAATAAGACCACTGTCCATGTCATCACGTATTTCACAGTCTAGGAGAGGAAACAGCCAAGATCTAATTGTTCAAGGCAGACAGCGCACCGGAAGAATAAGCAAAAAGCTGAAAAAACAAAGGGAAGGGTACAGACGATTCCGACTGGAGGAACTGGGGCATCTAAGCTGAAAAAAAAAAAAGCACTGAATTTTGAATAATGAGAAGGAAGAGAAAAAGGGGAAAGAAGGAATCTCAGTCAGTAGCATATGCTGAAAAACTGTGATATAGGATAGATTTGTAATGAGGACAAAAGTTATTTAAAAATGAGTATTTTAATCTTTCATTTCCTTGACTTTGGCAGAAAAGAGCTCTTGCTTGTAGTTAGCTCCTGAGCTTTCCTTTATTGTGAAAACAAAACGAAACAAACAAAAAAAAATGAATACTGAGTGAAGCAGAAAGAACACTAAAGAAAACAAACAGTCTAAATTTATTTATGACTAAAATGTTGAGGGGGATAGAGTAGAAAATAAAGCAATGATTGCAGAGTTTCAGAGTGAAGGAAAGGTTGTTGTGGAAGAGAGAATAAGAACCTGTCCTTCCAACCAATATAGGATGCTGAGAAGACACTAATGGTGAGGAAGAATATTTAAAATGCTAGCTATAAACTACGAATACTTCCCCTTTCCAGCTTGATGTTTCATTGTGAGCTAGATTAAATAATTTTGAAATACTTTTATTTATCCTTTGGATATGCTTTCTTGAACTTGATATCATTTGAAGACTGGGTCTCATTAAGCCTAGAAATTATTTGAGATACACGATACTGGAGGGGCTACAAAATGAAGTGGCAGAGAAAAGAATGAACACGAGTGGGAGACTGTGTAATTTTGAATGCCATTTTAAGAAGCTCATATTTGATAGACAATGGGGAATCATGAAAAACATTTAATCATCAGTAATCATATGACCAGATATGTGTTTTAAAAAGAAATCAAGGAAGCAGCATTGTGTAGGATATGACAGAAATAAGAAAAATAATAAAGGTCAGGGAGGTAAATATTAGAAATAAAAGGTGAAGGAGATTCCAGATACATTTTAGAGATATAAACCACTGGTTACAGCAACGGGTAAAATTTAGTTGAGGAAGGAGAGCAGGAATTAGAAAATGACTACTTCAGTCTCCCCAGCTAAGTTCAATTCATTCTAGATGACCAAGAATTACAAAATTCTGCTGGGAAGTGATTAGCCATAAATCTGTAAAAATATTACTCTGAAAAATGAATATCTGTCCACTAGCTCTTACTCAATCACATTCAATTTTTATCATAAAGACTATCCAAAAATGTCACCTTATTTTTTTGCAGCATTTCTTAACATGAAAGAAGTAGACTCTTGCTTTGGAAAATATTAAATAGAAATCCTAATTTCCACTGATACTAGCACTTGAGTGTAGAAAAAGAAAATTATAGATTAAAGCCTTAAATATGGACACAGATTTCAAAATATTAATTTTAGCCTTTTAAAGTAAAAATAACATTAATGTAAATTATGTTATGCCCTGTATCTGTATGCCCCAATCCCTCATGTTCAAAATTCCTAGCTCTCAGGAGTTTAAGATGTAGCTCATATCAATCACAAAAGTTTCACTAGTACCACCAGTTAGAAATTTCCTTCTCCTGCTCCATGTTTATGAATCTTTAATTTCTGTATTCTTCCATGCATTTGTTTGCTCATTAATTCAAGAAGCATTTGAGTACTAATATCTGACATTACTGTGGAGTGTTAGTCATCAAGAAGTTGCATGGTAACAGAAAGATGTGTGAATAAACAAGTAAATGCAATTGATTAAGTGAACAAATTAGGAGATGGAACCATAAGATTTGGTGCCCAAGAGAGAATGAAGGTGCAGAAAATATTAAAATTTGTCTTGGATTACTGAGATTGAGAACTTTTAAGTGTAGGGTTCATGTGGTATATCTTCCTATCTTTAGATATGTGTTTTTAACACTGAGGAAGCTCTTGTTAAACAGATTGATGAATAAATTTCTACCTTTCCCACACCAGACTATAAATCTTTTGAAAAAAGGAAGTGTGAATAATCTTGGAATCTTTCATGTATTTTTAAATATATTTTTGCTAAGTATAAGTAAAATAAATTTTTAATTTTAAATTTTTTTAGGTGAGGCAACCCTTGGTTGACCTCACAGATTGCAAGGACCTTGTCAGCTTACAATCCCTTATTTTTTATTTTTTTATGCCTATGGCACCTGGTCTTCCTAAGTGGTCTCCCATCCAAGTACTAACCAGGCCCAACCCTGCTTAGCTTCCGAGATCAGATGGGATCGGGCTTGTTCAGGGTGGCATGGAGTAAAATAAATTTAATAACTAGTGAGTTTTAGCATCCTCTTTCTTTTGATAGTTTAGTTTCTTACCTGGGCATTCAAAATTACCTGTTGTATTTCTTTTTTTTCCCCTATGAACTGTCTCTTAATGCCCTTTGTTTTGTTTGTTTGTTTGTTTTTTGTTTTTTTTTTTACAGCTTTCTGTTTTACAGTATTTATATTTATGGATTGGTTTTTGTAAGCAGTTTACACAAATGAGATATTACCCATTTGTAAAATAATAGATCAATGCATTTTACTTAACACACTGTGTGTGCACTGGGCTGGCATTAGATGATGTTTGATCATTTATTTATTGCATATTTCCCCTTGGTTTGTGGCTACTCCTGGTCCAATACCTTTACTTCCCTTCTCCAGTCACTGAAAATCTCTGAATATATTGTTTAGAAATCAAACAAATAAACACAAATTTTAAAAATAATTGTGAAGCTTTTATATAATTTTGTGATTTAGTTGCATAGGGATGGAACAATCTGTGAAACAAGGTCATTCATGATCAGCTTAAGTAAAGAAATCTCACTGAGGTAAGGGGGCAGATTCGTTAGCAGGAAGATTTAACCCCAGGGTCATTTTTCTCAGGCACAATAATCCCTTCCCACTTCTAGCTAGAAGTACTAACTGATATCTCAGTGAGGTATTCTCCTGTCTCTATAAAAATATGCCAATAACTTTTCAGGGATTTTGAAAAATTCTAATTAACCCGCTGGTGTGAGAGAGTTCAAACCAAAATCTTCCTCCCACACTTAACTGATCAGCTAAATTGTGGACATGAAGATTTTGATCAGAAAAATAGAAGAGGGAACTTGGTGCACAGAGTATTTTGGTAGGTAGAAGTGGCCTGGGTAAGTGGAATTAGGTTATTTCATGGAATTGTGGGCTAAAACTGTAAAGATCATCTCTAAATCATGGGTTGATTTACTTTTGATTGTTATACTTACTAAAAATGAGTGCGTGTGTGTGTGTTCCTACTTGAATATGGCTATGAACTCAAAAATTTACAGCTATAATAAAATGCGCAATTGTTCTTAACTACTCAAATTGCCAACTGCTTATTCATTTGCAACTTCCTATCAAGTCTATAATTATGTTACTTCATCTGCCTCTTCTTTTTTTTTTCCATTTAAACTAGTTTAAAGGTATAATTCTGTATGGGAAGTTGAAGTATTTTAGTGTTTTTGCCTTTGAGATAAAACATTATCAAGCAACATTTAGATTTCCAAGAACAAGGAATGTTGCTACCCCAGTAGAGCCATGTGAAACTCAAGGGTATACTACACTAAAATCAGGAATCAAAAAACCCCTTTGTTTTGCCCCATTGGGTTTTTAAAAAACATGGATGCTGTTTTTAATAAATGATCACATAACCCTCCCAAATCCACAAGTAGGTACATTGAGATTTCATTTAGACCATTCATGGTGTGATAACTAATGTGTTTTGACTTTGGTAGCTAGTATGATTAAAGATATAAGCTCAATACTAAAAGTCTTATCAGATTATGCAAAGACATCCAAAGGTCGTCCTTTCAACAGGATAATCAAGTTTCTTTATGCTTGATTTTTCAGTTGAAATCCCAGAAGTTCAAGTTCAAATGCTGTATTGTCTTTTCCCCAAAATGTTTGTTCAGCAAGCTTTAGGTAATACTCTGCTATTTTCTCAAAGACTTTTTGCTTTTTTTATCTGTTTACATTAAGCTATATGAAAACTATATTTTTAGATATTAATGAATCAGGTTGCCATTTTAGTTTCTTTTATTCTGAAACTGTTTTCCTCCCATTTTATTTAATCTACATGTTTTCATATAATGAAACTATTGCAGATAACATGTTGAGTGTTGAGGAGGTTGAGAGGAGGTTCTAAAACATACAGAAAATTCTGTTGGCTCTGGAATTACAGTATATAATAGTTGTTCTGGCTTTCCATGGTATAATACACAAGTACATTAACACTAGAAAAATATATTTTCCAATATGAAATCTGCAGACCATAAATCAACAGCAGAAAAAAAGAAAAGTCAACCTTATTCCCTTTAACATAAAAGAAAATGATAACAGCCTTTCATCACTGGGTTGCACAGTGAAGATTTCCCTGGAGAAGTTTTTTTTACAAGCAAAGCTTCTTCCCTATTCCTGCATTTCAAACAGTCTCTTAGCATGATCACTTATGTAGATATTTCACTTATCAAAAAATTCATGGACACATTTCTATATACTGCAGTTCCCAGATTCAGGACTGGCCACAAGTAATATCCCTAGCCCTAAGACAGTTGAGCGAATCAAAGCAATGAAGGAGCTATCGACTGTCTTTTTGACAGGGACACAAACTATGAGTCAAAAAGAGTCACACTCCACCTAGAAAGTAAAACAGCTGTAGGAGACATATGGCGTTGCTACGGAAGAGAAGCTGCCTGGTTCGTGGAGTGAGACCCTAATCAAAGTGATTGATGCTGGAAAAGATGCAGAAATACAGCAGATTCTCTTCTGAGGAGAGTCATTCTGCAGATAAATACAAAACGTTCTAATGAATAGAATGGACTTCAGTACCTGGAATGCCCCTAGGATAAATGTTAAATTAATTGAATGTTATATTAGCCACAAATCACTTTCTTCTAGGACTAAATATAGAACACAAAGAAAACATGATTTTTAAGGTTTTCATATTCAGAAATGTATATACAGAACTGCAATTCATAATGTTTTCATCCAAATAGGCATTTCAATTAGAGATGTGACATTTTACTTAGGAATGGTATGAAAGTACTTTTCTTTCATATTTTTAACAATAACATTTTGATCATTTTTCATAGAACATGCTTAAAAGTCACATTGAGGAAAATAATAATAAGCATAACTTATAAGTCCTGGTCATATATATAATGAAACTGATTAACTAATATGTAATTGTATCAAAGCTCAAAAGAGAATAGAGTTTTGAGAATTATCATCTAACACCAAATGTTAACTCTCAGTACTTATTTCAAATATTTTTTAGCTTCTATTTCTACTCCTAGAAGCTGGCTCTGCTGTTACTTTCCAACTCTCTACTCAAATCTAAGCCATCCTGAAATATTCATCCAGCCAGGACCTGCTTAATAAATGAGAATCAGTCATAAAATTAGGCTAAACAAATATGATCTGCTTCAAACTATCACAATTCTTTCCCAAGATTCTGGGTTAGCCACTTCGTTAGACTATATTGCTACCCCTGCCGTCCATTAGTATAGATTATCAGAAACTAAAACATATATATAAGCCCAGGAGATTTGACTAAACTACATTAGATAAAAATAAGCTATAAATCAAAAGAGGAATGGATAAATGTGTTATATGAATACCATGATGAGATCATCACTTTTATTTTAATCATTGGATCCTGAACAGATCTCAATAATGTGCCATCAATTTACTTAGACATAATAACCAAGAAATAAAATGAGAATCCTTTGGCACTTTAATTGTCCTAATGTGCACACAGCTGCCAGGATGGAAATTACCCCTTGAGTATAATTTTTAGAACTTCAATTAACGTTTTCAGATTAGTAGGGTAACACTTCTTATACTAACATGGTCATTTATGTAAATGAATTCTACTTGCTTAAAAGAGTTAATATGATAATTTCATCTCATTTACTTTCAAAAATGAAAAAAAAATACTATTTATGTATGTAAGATTTTGAAATATTCTCACAGCCCAAAAAGTAATGGATTGTTTTTAAGCTTCAGAACGGTAAAACTATCATGGTTACTAAGTAATGTTACCCCATGTGTGAAAATGAATAAGTTCACAAATGAAGACAAGAAAAACTCTTTAGTGGAAGTAATGTGTATTTATTAACAAATGATATAAATAATTACTCTTCTGCTAATACCAGTGCCCAGCATTACTCACAGAAATTTAGAATAAATGCTTATATTAGAGAATTAAACCAAATAAGCACTAGTATTTTATTGATGTGAAGTGTTGTGATTACAGCAAGCTGTAGAAGAATGCGCACGACAATGCACAAATCTCTACTTTAATATCATATGTGTGTGTATATGTATGTATGTATATATATGTATGTATATATACATACACACACACACACATATATATATATATGACAAGATAGCTCCCTTTATATCACTCTGTGATTCAAGATAAATTATAAATTGACCCAAATCTTCAATACTATTAATTGTCCTCAGCTATGAGCTTGAAAAAATATATAAATGCAATATTCTAATTCGAAAGCGATCAAAATCTCATTTCTAATGAGCTTATGCTCATGTTGAAGAATCAGTTTCTGCAGACTTTAATACAGTAATCAATATACTAAAGACCTCAATCAACAACAAAGTCTACATTGTCCTCTAGATAAACAAAGGAAAAGACCTAGGCCAAATGGCAATACAGAGCATTAAGTGGTTCCTTGAGACAAAGTTCTTATTTATGTGAACTAAATTAACTCCCTGAAACACCTAAATTAATTACTCAAGTGATTTTATTCTAATTCGCCCAAGGTAAAATCATTTTATGATTAAATCTATCCTAAAATAGACATGAGTCATATGCATGCATCTAAATTAGAACATGAATTTCCAGTAAGTTAGAAAGTCAATCTATTAGCACAATATTTCTAAGCAAAATACTTGACTTTAAACTTAACGTATGTGTTGTGTCAGTCCTGTTATTTTTCTAATTTTAACCACATAGAAAACTTTTTAAAAAATCATCCTCTTGCAAATTTTAGTTGCTTTGAGAAAAGTAAACAAAAAACAAACAAACAAACATAAAAACTGTATTTTGCTGCTCAAAATACACTAGGGCATATCTTCGTTTTCTCACTTGTCTAGACCACGTTTATTTCTCCAACTGAATTAAATTACTATTTTGAGCATAGCACAGTTAATACTATATTGCAAAAAAAATCAGTATCAATCTAATACCATTAAATGTTTTTGCAAGTTCTATTGATAGTGCACTTGACAATGATGATTGAAGCAAGTAATAGGAACACAGCTATATTTTCAGTTCTAAGTTTCGCATTGCATCCATGAAAATGTATACCAGTCTTTGACAAAGAAAATATGTTCTGGAAGTTACTGAATTATAGAAATAGTATTATAGACCCTTATATGGACTACAGTTAGATTTTGTAAATGAAGCAAAACAAGATATCAAAACCATAGTAAAATAATTTTTAAAACCACACTGAAGAGAATGTTCAATAAGAGATTCTACAATTCTAGAAAAACTGAGGAATAGTAAAAGCTCCATATAGTTTCTCAAATGTCATATGGGTTAAAATAACTGACATCTTCCCTCCTACAACACTAAATATTTACATTTAGGAAATTTGAAAATATGTTCAAAGACTAGATATTGAATATATGTAAATATAATCCATGCTATACTCTATTGAAGGTCATTCTATATATGTATTTAGCCTAGTCCAATTTAATGACAGTCTATCTTTAAATATTCATTCATCCACTCATTCAATAAGTATTTATTAATCCGTTATGTTCCATGTACTATTCTATACTTTAGTGATAAGGCAATTTAAATGAACAAATGCACCCTGCTCTCATGCAGCTTCTATTCTAATGGAGGGAGACAGAAAATAAAATAAATATGTCAGGTGGTGGTAAGCGATATGCAGACAAAGTATGATAAGAAGGGGAGGGAGTGAGAGATGGGTTGGAAGCAGTGGTGTTTGGTTTGAGGTAATCAAGAAAGACCTCTCAGAGGAGGTGATAAAAGAAACAAAGGATCATGAAGAAAGTAAGGTTGCAAATCTTGAGGATGGGTATCTTGGAGAGAAGCATTTTGGAAAAGGGTAACAATAATTTCAAAAGTTCTGAGCAGGAGACTTATGGTATATTCAAACATAGCAAAGTGGGTGGTGTGGCTGCTATGGAGAAAGGGGAGATAAGAGATGATGCTGTTAGGTAGAGAGAGAAAGACTTTCTACATTTGCCATAGAATCTGGAATCTCAACTGTGTGAGATAGAGAGAGACATGATTTGACTTACATTTTAAAAGAATCACTTGGCTGAATGCAGAGAACATAGTTTGGCAAAGCTGGATGTAGGCTAGCTAGAAAGTTCTTAGAGTAATCCAAGAAAGAGAAGGTGATGGTTTGAGACCAGAGTGCTAGTAGCAGAGATGAAAGAAGTGATCAGATTCTAGACATATTTTGGAGTTAACGTTAACAGGATTTGCTGATTGTTTAAATATGAGGTATGAGGGGAAGAGAGAAATCAAGAAAAAACCCAAGGTGTTTGCTCTGTGTAACTAAGGGAATAGAACAGCCTTCACTGACTGAAAGCAGACAGTAGAAGAAGCAGGTTTAGCTGTACGAAATAAAAAGTTTGAGTTCATTTTTGCAGAGCAGAAAGATAAACGTGCTTGATTTGATATAATCCATCAAAGACACAGAATGAAAGCCATGTGGAAGATTAATAAAGGGACTAGAATCCCATTTAAAATTGGATGTACATTTCCTTCCTCCTGATATGAAGGGAATAAAGGGCAGATATCAATAGAGTTTCATTTATTTATAGATCTGAAATCCTAATATTATTTCATACACATATAGTGAGAAATCTGAGTGAATAAATAATGTTTCCCACTATTTGGCACTTACTAAGAGAAACCTAAAAAATGAACGGTTGGACAGTTAATCGCAACTACATACGTTATAGTCCACAGGCAGAGTTGCATGGCTTGAAAAATCTGAATAAAGCCTAGTTATTGATCTTTCCAAAGTGTTAAAAAACAGCTTGAAGTCTGACTTCCAAATCTTTTACTAATGACAGAGCTTTCTGATAATAACTAGGTAATTTAATGTCAGAGAAACAGGATTTTAGAGTTGGAAAGGACCAAAAGCACCTCAAAGTCAGTATCTCACCCAATGAAGACATCTGGTAGGTGATCCTTGGCCAAACTGCCTTCTGTCACCAATTTGGACATTTTCTTGTGGTTTATGAGGTTTATTTTCAATTTTTTAGCTCAAGAGTATCAATAGCTCATAAGAGAAAATGTTTGCATTTTTTAACATCTGACAAATACTTTCCAAGCATTATAACCTTTTGTGAAAAAAGTCTGTATTTATTATAAAGTATGACCTAGGACATAGTAGTAAAAAAAGTGCCTTATCCACAGTGGGAACTATGTGAAATTAGAAACAAGGATGGCCAACGTTGAATCGTTAACATCATTTTGGAGTAACATTTCTTTGTTTTTGTTTTTTTTTTTTTTCAAATGAAATGAACACATAGCATAAAGTAGTTTAGTTTCCCTCAATTCGTATTTCAGGGAAGGACATGGACACTTTTATGCACATGCTAACCTAGGAGACATTTTCGAGTTTGAAAGGGAGGAATTACCATTTAACATTACTGGAACAGAAATTCTGATATTGCTAACTGCCAGAGTATATGAGCTTCCAAAGAACCTGTATAAGCATATGTACAGACACAGTCTGTTTAGCTAAGGTTTTAGGATTTTTCTTCATGTTATTTATTTTTTTTTATTTCTACAGACTAATTCTGAAAGTTGTCTATTCCTAGAAATTCTAAAAGTTAATTTAGAAAGAAGCTTTATATTTTTCATCCCAAGCTTGAAGGGATTATTAGAGTATACATCTTTTCTTCCCCTGGACATGGGTTCCTTTACAGAATTCACAGGCACCTAAAGAGAGTGCTGCTAATGCATCTCCTTTGAGAAGTGAGATAAAGGGCAGAATCAACAAAATCTATAATTTTGTATCTCTTTCAGGTTCACAGAACTGTGATTGTGCAGCTAACAAAACTAACATATAATGGCAATACTAACAGCAATAATGTTCCAGAAACTTAGTATACCCAAATACTGTGGTAAACGTCGCCATATTAGGTAAGTGAAATTATTAGTACTGTTTCACAGATGATTAATCTGAAGCCTAAAAAATATTAGAAAGATGATAAGTCTTAAGTCAAGATTCAAATCTGGGAATTATGACTCAATATAACATAGGAGTTTATGAGCTCAAGGTTTATAACCAGACTTTCTGGGTTCAAATCTAGGCCTTCAAATTACTCAATTGTTCTCTACCCCAGTTACTTCATCTGTAAAATAGAATCATAATAGTAGCATCTTATAGGATGAGGAAAGTGAATTCATTTCTCATAATTCCAGTCTAATTATGGAAAGAACAGTAGGCAAAGCCAAATTGATAAACATTCTACAAAATACCCAATGAGTACTCTTCAAAAGTATCATAGTCATGGAAAACAAGAAAAGGCTGAGGTAAAGGAGACATGATAACTAAATTCAATATGATATCCTGGATTGGATCCTGGAACAGAAAATGGAAATTAATGAATAAACTGCTGAAATTCAAATGAAGCCGGGAGCTTAGTTAACAATAATATACCAATGTTAACTTCTTAGTTTTGACAAATGTATCACAGTTATGTAAGATGTTATCATTTGGGGAAACTGAATGATGGGCATATGAGAACCCTCTATTTTCAACTTTGTTGTAAAGCTCAAATGAATCCAAAAATAGAAATGTATTTTAAATTTATTAATTTGTGCGAGACAGAATAGTGCCAGACACATAATGGATGCTAAATAAATATTAGCTCTTAGTAATTCTTAGGAGTATGTGCTAGACACTGCAATCATAGCAGAAATTAGGATAAACATAGGAGAAAAAGGAGACAAGAAAGTAATTACAAAGGATCACAAAGACTGGGCAGTTTGCTGTCCTGCAACTGGAGAACTCAAGGTCAAGTATGTGTGGAACAGCAAGTAGCAGGGCTCAGGCTCCCCATGTTCACTGTCCTATTGCAGCACACCCTTCTCACCACCCTTCATTATTTTATTTATTTTTAATTATGGTGACATTGATTAACAAAATCCAATACATTTCAAATGTACAATTCAACAGTAAGTCATTGTGTGTTCACCACTCGTAGTTAGAATTCTTTCTGTCACCACATATTTGACCCCCTTTATCCCATCCACCTCCCTCTTCCTCCTTCCTCCTCTACCCTCTGGTAACCACTAGTCTACTGTTCATGTCCATGAGTCTCTATTTGTTCATCATGTTTATTTGTTGCTTTTAGATTTATATCCCACGTATAAGTGATATCATGTGGTTTTCAAATTTTTCTGTCTGGCTTATTTCACTTAGCATGATTATCTCAAGATCCATCCATGTTGTTGCAAATGGCATTATTCATGGTGGCCAGGGCATAAAAGCAACTGAAGTGTCCTACAATAGATTACTGGATAAAGAATATGTGGCACATATATACAATGGAATATTACTCAGCCATAAGAAGAGATGAAATACTGTCATTCACCACCCTTCTTATCTGCTGAGATATATAATCATACTCACTTTGACTACCATTAAAATTTAGGAAAATTGTAAAAACTTTGTTGCTAGTTGAAAGTTAAATGCTTTAAAAATCTGGACGGGGAGAAAATTACACTAATGTTAATGAATGTTTTTAATGTTTAAGAATATTTAATTTTTTGTGTAGAGCAAACTGCTTTGAGTTAGCCTGCCACAGGATAGGCCAATGAATGTTATGAAAAGTGCCTGCAAATTTAACTTGAAAATGTCACAAGATATACACTACCTTGGAAAGCTGTGACAGCACATTGCTTTGATTTTGTATGTAAGAATCTGAGATAGTGAACAGATCGTCACACATCCAGAAATTAGAGTTGCAGTGATGGGTCTTGCAAAGCACAGTAGGTTTTACATAGATTTCTAGAATAATATGTGTCATGAATGCCCTGTATATCTCCACCATTTGAAAAAAAAAAAGAACATCAATGTTGAAAGTATAGAGCATCAAATATACACTACATAGATACTTCTAAAAAAAATACCATATTTCATCTGTTCTAAGACCCAGACCCTTAATCCATTTTAATATCTCTGAAATCAAAATATAGCTTACAATCAACATCACTGTTTAATTTGGTAGCATTTTTTCTCCTTCCTCCATGGTTTATAAAATAGTGGTACATTTTGAAATGAATGGCATTTTATACCTGAAAAAAAATGGTGTCGAATTCTTTATTCTTTTCATATTTAAGTGGGTACTATTGCATTTAGCATTAATACAGAACCACTCAGGAGAAAATTATTAGTGCAAATTATACTTGTGAATGACTTCCACTTTTGTCTTACACAGGGGATTGGCATTTTTCCCTAATTTTCCTCTCTACCTGAATGTTAACAGAGCAGTAAAGTTGGAACTGGTAAAATATTACATAGAATATTCAAGAAATACAATAATCACTCTATTTTCTTAACAAATAGGCTATAGGCTAAGTGGGTTGATAGTAAATAAAAGATTTGTATGCTAAAATTGGAATCACATTGAGAAACATATGTAAAATCCTGGGAAAGACTCCCTAAGCTCCAGGACGCTAATATTCAACATCTGATACCTACACTAGAAGATTTTGGGCAATTATGATTGAAATAAATCATTGATGAGTGGAAGTTTTGGCATGAGATGCTAACAAAATACTTGGCTAGGAATTCTAGCACCTTTATGCTAAAAAATCCATATTGATTAGTAGGATGGTGGTTTTGATTTAAGCTGTAAAACTTAGCTTGTATGGCCTTCTTAACTTGGTTTCATGTAGTAAGTTAAACTGCATTACCCATTTAACTCATTCTTCATTCAGTTCATTTCTTCATATAATAAGACTATAATATGAGACAGGCCCATTAGTGTA
>NW_024355203.1:1349750-1385222 GCF_902729225.1 Pteropus medius | reverse complement strand
CCTTCATGGAAAATACACTTTTCTTAAGAAATGGGGTATTAGAGGGACAGAGGAGTGAAAGGGAAAGTTTGATACATAAATAGTTCCAATACAAAGACAGAATATGATAAATATATAAAAAGATACAGAATATATAATGTAAGAGACCAGAGGAGGAAAAACAAAAGACAACTCCAGTTCAGTAAAAGGAGGAAGCTCTAATAAAATAGTTAAATTTATACTAAAAAGGTTAAAAGAAGG
This sequence comes from Pteropus medius, assembly GCF_902729225.1. Lineage (NCBI taxonomy): Eukaryota > Metazoa > Chordata > Mammalia > Chiroptera > Pteropodidae > Pteropus > Pteropus medius. Next base: position 1,384,982 of record NW_024355203.1, on the reverse strand, counting down.
TACCTTCATTAAATATTATTCAGTCTCAATGGCATCCTGTCCAGTTTAAGAAGGGTTAGCTGACTTTAGCCTTATTCCCAAATTCCCCCTTCCCATCAGAGACTGTTAGGAACAAATGTCCCTGCCATTTCGAAAATGCTGGTAATAAATGCATCTGAAACTCTCAAGTGGTTCATCTTAACACATAGAGAGCAAATGAGAAGTTTTCATCCGTGGCAGCATTTGACAATGTGCTATCTGTGTTGTAACACTGTTATAGATTGTTAGTGTGCATTTTTAGTCATAAGTACTAGACACACCAGTGAATATCTAAAAACCTGTAAAGCCAATTAATTAGGAGTAGCAGTATTTCTGTGATACCGTATTGTCATTCTTCAAACAGCTATGGATTGGCCTGAAAAAACTTCACTATGAAGCTTTTCATTTTGTTTTGTTTTCCTCTGTCATTCTTCATTAACACATCATGCAGAGAGACAAGCTTGTATATAGAATGTTCCTTTTGATGGGTTAAGAATGTATCTGAAATGACAGATATTTAAAAATATAATAACAGTTTTTATTTCTATTCGAAGGCATTAGCAGCCAAGCAACAACTACAAGAGGCTCGGGCCATTTGAATGGGTGAATATTACACAGCAGTTACCATCAGGATCTGAGGCTTCAGTTCCAGACTTTGCCACACAAAAGTTGTGTCTGTTTGAATATATCCCTTGATATTTCTTAACTTCAGTGGGTTTTGTAAACTGTAAAGTGATAAATACTCCCCACCCCCATCTCTAAATGTCAGCAATTAGCAAGACAGGATAATGGCTGTGACAACTTTATGCATTCAAGGCTCTTGAGTCCATGAATGAATGTGGGTCTTCCCTCCACCACCAGCAAGCCCTCTGCCATTTTAGGACAATCAAAATCAATGAATTCAGTCATATGTGGGATATAAAACTGAAAGCAACAAAAGAACAAGGCAAACAAACAAAAACTCATAGACACATATAACAGTTTAGTGGTTACCAGATGGAAAGGGAGTTGGGGGAGGTAGATAAGGGTGAAAGGGGTCAAATATATGGTGACGGAAGATTTAACTTTGGGTAGTGAACACACAACACAATATACAGATGATGTATTGTTGAACTGTGTACCTGAAACCTATATAAATTTATTAACCAATGTCACCCCAATAAATTTAATGAAAAAAATCAATAATGTTGTAATTGCCTTGCTCTGAAAGTCATGGTGAGACACAGAATCTGATGACACCAACTCCCATAAGACAGGGCTGAGCAAGGCTGAGGCTAATCACTAGCTATGGAACTGGAGGTAAGGACAGAGTTGCTAGCTGATCTGACTCCCTGCCATCATAGTGCACAAATTCAAATCTCAGTTCTGTGGCTCTGTAATTCTGGATGAGTTACTTGGTTTCTTAAAGACTTGTTTTTTTGTCATCTATAAAATGGGAAGATTTACTGGATTCTTGTTGTGAGAATTAAGTGACAAAGTGCTTGTTCTACAAGGTAATGAGCACTTAACAAGCATGTGAATCTCATTTTGAGATTCACCCATGCTGTTACATATATCAATAGTTCATTCCTTTTGTATTATTGACTTGTATTCCATTGTATAGACAAACCACCATTTTAAAAAATCAATTCACCTGTTCATAAATATTTGGCTTGTTTCCAGTTTTAGCTATTGCAAATAAAGCTGCTATGCTCATTAGTGCACAGATCTGCATGGAGCTATGCCTTCATTTCTCATGGGTAAACATGTAAGAATAGAATGGCTGTGTCATATGTAGGTGTATTTTTTAGCTTTTTAAGGAACTAACTGTTTTATAATGTGGTTGTGCTTTTTTACATCCCCATCAGCAGTTGGTCCTATGGGCCGTATGTACATTTACTGGGACAGAAGCATCCCTTCACTGAGCAATGTACTCTATATGGTGAGGTCCATTTTACAGGAGTTGGAATATAGGTTCACTATTCTAAATAATTACAAAAGTGGATTTTTTTTCTTCCCCCTTACACCTTGTTCCATAAATACATTACTTCAAAGATAGCAAATCAAATGACATGCCACTTGGGAATAAATTTTTAAAAAGCCGAGAGGAGTAACTGGATTTTAGGAACATGATAGACTAGTATGTAATAAATAGCATGCTGAAAGCCAGCCTTTAAAAAAAAGGAAAACAAATTCAGCTGGCTTATGGTTTAAAATGTTTTCATATGAATATATGCATGTAAAAAGAAAAGGAAATTAATAAAGAACGATACTTTTACTTGATAATCACACATTCTGCTGACAAAACAACTCGTACTGGTTTGCATTACTATGTTTTCATTTACCCATACAGTTACCATAGTTTGAGAGCCTACAATTAATTAAAAAGTACAGTGAACTTTGAACTGGGTGGCAGGTCCAGAGACCCTAATGTTTGATGTGTACAAATTAAAAACAAAGCTTTAGCTCCTATATTTATCTATATCCACTGTATACGGCTATGGCAAAGGCTTTGCTTGGCTTGTCCCATCGCGATGTGGTTTACTGCAAGAATAGGAGCCATGAGGTGCCTTGAGCCATTCGAGTTTCCCTGCCCAAGTTTTATCTACCATCTTTTGATCCTTAACATTGAATAACAGTTTCTGCCTCTTCTATTGAACTGCCTCTAGAGGGCAAAATAGTCCCAATCTATCAAATATCTAAGTATTTTATTTACCACATACACACATCTGTGCACGCAGTCTGCTGCAAGCTGGAAAACCACCACATGTCAGATACAGTATAGGCAATCTTGTTAATCTTGAGAAAAAATAATATATGTTCTAGCTAATCATTATGAAAAGCAATAGAGACTAAGAGGTTTTCTGGTAATATTAGATCATTTCCCCTGCTAAACTTCCACTGTATTAACAAGTTTCTAGACTTATTTTGTGTTCATTGTCCCATTTTTTAAAAATCTATTATGTGTGAATAATCTCAAATGCTGCCTACCTAGCCTCCTCACATTCATTATGAAGACTAATAAAACAATGCTGGGCAACATTTTCTATTACTCTGAAGAAATAAGATCTGCAAATACAAAAGAACATTATTAATTTGCATATACCATTATTTGACTGAAAGATACTCTTGTTATTAGCCACATATTAATCTTGAGGGTTAAAAAAGATCAATGAGATCTTTCTGGTTTTTAAACTCATAATAGAAGAAAACATCAGTAATATCTTTTAAATGGTTTCTGTTATAAAACTTAACTTCTAAGTTCTTAAAAAACAAGTTCTTTGAAAGTTCCATCTGGTTATTATTTTAATAAAAATACTTTGTCTAATTCAGTTTATGCAATTGTCTTAACATGGTTGCATTGCTACAACCCAGGGGAGCTGTCTGTCAACAGACATATTCCAAGCTCCAGAAAGATAACACTTAAAACATGATACCTTCCGAGCTCCCCTGAGATAAGTATCCAGCTTGACAGTTTACAAGACATTTGGGTTTGTTTCCTCTGCTAACCCTGTCACAAAACCAAGAAGCTTAAAATTAAATAAATAAAAGTCCTATTAAGGCCAAAGCACATCACTTTGAAAGACTGGGTTTTAAGATTCCATTGGGTTACCTTTATATTCATTTTCAATTAGCTATTTTTTCTTTAATGAATTTCAGAAGGGTTCAAATTCACAGATTAGGCAAGCTAATGAAGGCCATTGGCATTCTAGCACAGTCATGCTGTCATGAGGTAAGGAGAACACTTGGGGTGGATCTGTGATTCATGCTCAGATGAAGAGACGCCATATAGAGGAAAAGATTTTTAAAACAGTGGTGAACTTCTGCACCTCTGGGGATGGACAGAGACTCTTTATTAAACATGAAAACTTCCAAGAAAATAGGCAGACTAGGAAGAAAATAAGCAGCAATGCGATGTGTTGTCATTTTAAGAAATAATTTGCTGGGTCTAAAGACCTGAAAGAAAAGAGCATATTTGGCCACACCCTTGGTAAGAGAGAGAGATTACTCTGAACAGGAAAAAGAACGGCTGAAGTTTGACAATGAAATCCAGGAAATGGATTTTCAGAAGAAGGCAAAGGAAATTGATTTTATAGAGAAAGAGATGACAGGAGTAAAAGTCAATATAAGGTGCAATGACAGCCACAGAGAAGCATTAAGTATTTTGTTACCAACAGTGCTGGTTCCCTAGAACAAGGGCTGTAATAGTACTTGGTGACAACCTCTGCTTCCTTTCAATGCCATGCCTTCCAATGAACAGCTTTAGGGAGAAGAACAGGCGTGTGACATTCGTAAGAATATTTATGTCAATTTGTCTACTTATAGCAGATAGGATGTGTATCCTAAGGCAATTTTTAGCTTTACATTAAATTACTCTTAAGAGGATATTATTTTGCTTTTGCTTGAAATCAAAACTCTAATTAAAATATATTATTTCCCTGTTTTCATGAAGTTCAAGTAGTTATGAATTTTCTCATTAATTTTTATACCTAACAGTAAGATAATGTGCAGAGAAATATGCTTTTTTAGTGTCTTCAATAACATACACAAATCTAAAAGAAATAAGATAAAAGTCTTATGTCTTGTCTATTATTCTCCAGTTCAGCAAAAATTTTCCTATAAATGAAACCAATAATATCATAATTGCAAACATAATAAGGGCTGAACATATACTGGTCACTTTACTGGGCACTTTATATACATAAGCTCATTAAATCCTGGAATAGGTCTATTCCCATGTTATAAATAAGAACCTGTGAAAAGAGAATTTAAGAATCTTGCCCAAAGTTAAAAAGTCATTGAATACACTTATGTTTAGTTTCAGAGTCAACAGAAAAATGTCCTCAATGCTCCTTAGAGTCGTTCTCTTACAATGGAAATTCCAATGGGAATGGGAGCTAAGGAATCTTTGATAGGCACTGGGTAGGTCGAGTTCCTTATGGCCTTAGACTCTAAACTCGTTCGGTGTTTATGGAGTAAGAATAAGCTGAAAGATCAAAATATAGTTTTTCTTCTTATGGAAGAAAGGGGCGTGTAGGTCTTATGTTCTAAGCCCTAGCTCTTACTGGTTAAGTCTCAAAATGAAAATTGGTATCTTCTAGGGAGGAGCATGAATCTCATATTCAATAAGAGAAACTATATGTTGGATTCTACTTCTGATACTGTTCCAGAAATTCATTTTAAGCTCCAGCTCATAGTTTTTTTTTTCCCCATCTTCTTTCTCTTCACTTCTTAGATATCATTGCATAGAAGGAAAAGCAGAAATCAGTTGTTTCAGCTCATTGCTTTTAGACACTCTACAAATAGGGCAACAGAATCTTAGTGTTTCAGTGAGCTGTTTATTAAGACAACATTTTTATACTGTATCTGAAATATACTGTTATCATAAAACTATGACCTTCTTGGCTGAACCTAGTAAATGCTCAATAAATGTTTGTGAAAGAAAGAACTGATACACAGTGTGTGAGTTCTTAGAATTCCCATCATCTCTATCCCCGTATAGCTTATCTTTTCCTTCAGCACATTCTCTCTTGCTAATTGCCTAATCTATACTGTTTTAATTCTTTTTATTTAAAGAAATGTTAATAAAGACAAAAGTAGCAATGAATCTTAGAAGTACTTTCAAACTATACATATTATTCACTTTTATCCGGATAGTTTTCTGCTCAGTTGCTTATGTAAACTGAGACACATTGGAATATAAAGCCCTTGGGGCAGGGTGTCTTTCTTGTGTCTTTAAGGCTATACCTGTGGGCACAACACACTGTCTAGCATGAGGAAACCCAGAAAATATTGATAAAGAAAGTCTGGTATCTACATGAAAATGGAGAATATCAGATAGCAGCAATCAAGAAGAGAGTAAATTCCCCTGGTGGATATTTCTCATGGGATCTGGGGGAAAGCAGATTAGGATTTGTGAAAAGTTGGAACTTTCATTGCATTACGTGCCTTTTTATAAGTAAAAATGAAAGTTTTTCCTCAGTACTCGAGGGTGCAGATATTCACTGGACGGCATGAAGACAAAACAGTAAAAACATTCACTAAAATATTTATGCTCTTTGAGGAAACATAGGAACACAGTTATCTCTAAGAAGGATTCGTATACTCTAGGTTAGAATTTAGTGCAAAACTCATACTTCATTATAAAAGAGGAAGATTCCTATCACATTAGAAATGTTGCACCAACGATAACAACAGAAAGAAAGGCAAAACATTCCCCTTAGGTCCACCATGTTTGTGCATTCATACAAACCAACCATCTATAACATCTACAACTAACAATTAACCCTGAAACAAGTCGCTGGCATTTAATATGACCCTGAAGGGGAGACCTTTTGGAGGTGGTTAGCTCTGTTTGGAGATTAGCTGATTTGATCTCCACCATCACAGAGAGCTGACCCAGTTCCTGGTGTTCACAGGCAAAGAGCTGACACCATTAACAGTCCAGTGTGAATATATCCCATACTTCATCTCTTCATATAAAGTAATAAAAGAGTTTACATTTATTTTTTTTTCCTGTCTTTTCTTTTTCAGGAATTAATTCTTGGATGGTAGCAAATAAATTTTAGCAGTTGTAAATGGAAACCAAATATCACAGAATGCAGACCCTAAATTTTGAATGCCAAGAAGACATAGCTGTTGAAAACTCGTGGATTACTGTTGCTTGAACCCTGGCAACACAGTGTTATCCCAACCAGAAGTAGCATCACCAGGAAGCTCAAATGCACAATCTCAGGCCCAATCTCAGATCTACTGAATTGGCACCTGCATTTAGCAACTTCCTTCTCTCCCACCTCACCCCTCGCCCCAGCTGATCATTAATGTTTTGAGAAACAACTGGTTCAAGCAAGAGCACTACTTTGTGTGCAGAGGGAACAGCAAAGAACTTTGGAGGATGCCTAAAACTAAAGCGAGAAAGACGGAAAAGTACAGAAACAACACTGAAATGAGTTTCTGCCTTGGTCTTGCCTGGACCATGCCGGGCTTATAAATTCCTGGATAATCAGGTCGTGATCCTCTTTCTTAATAAACAGGGCACACCAGGAGGCTAAAAATATCCAGAAATTCTATTTTTACAAGAAAAAGAAATCAATTGATTCAAAAAGATGGCAGTAGTCAAGAGATGGTATTGACTGATTTAAAGTATTGGTTCTTAAGGAAGTAGGTGAGTAGAAAGCAAAGAACAGGCAACAAGAAAACTAAAAGGACTTGTCATAACTCTTGGAAGGAGGTTTTGAGAGTAGGAGCTTTTTTGTAATAGGCTTGCTAGATTAAAGGGCATCTCCATTCCCTCAACACTCTGCATGTTTCCTTGACCAGAGAGTTGTCTACTCAATAACAGTCTGCTATGTTTATTCCAGAAATTATATTTGCTAGTTTACAATATAATGTATTTATGCAATTATGAATTAGGTGAAAGGACAAAATATGAATGAAAAAAGTTGTTTATATAAAAACTAAGTCGAAACTTTTGAAAAGACGGCATTAAAGTGAGGCACTACATATACGTGAGATCATACAATATTTGTCTTTCTGTGTCTGGCTAATCTCACTTAGTATAACATCCAGATCCACCCATGTTGTCACAAATGGAAAGATCTCCTTATTTTTTAAGGTTGAAGAATATTCCATGGTATGTATTTAACATAATTTCTTTATCTATACATCTTTTGATGGACATTTAGGTTGTTTTCATGTCCTGGCTATTGTGAACAATGCAAAAATGAATGTAAAAGTACAGGTATCTCTTCAAGATCCTGATTTAAGTTCCTTTGGATAAATATGCAGAAGTGGGACTGCTAGATCATATTGCTAAGAGAGTAGCTCAATTATGTTCTAGTCCATTTAAAAAAATCTGAAATTGGAAGTTGTAGATGATGCATTAAGAATAGAGTTTTTGCAAAAAAGACTTAGAACCTCAATATGAAAATATTTTAGGAAAAGGTCTTGGCCTATATGAAAAAATTAATAAATGTACTCATATACCTTATTGAGTAAAATGTTTATTTCAAGTATATAATCAATTTTTATAATTACCTGCTTTAGCCTAATAGCCATTGGTTTTGATTATGTAAGGCTAATAGCCATTGGTTTTGATAAGTCAACACCATTCTGAAAAAACTTCAATATATTTTCAAACTTTTTCATCCACCCACACCCACTGGCACCAATGGTCCTTATTCTAGAAGCACAGCATGTTGAGACAGACTATTACTGATGGCAATGTATGGGGTCATGGTATGTTGAGGAATAAAACGTTGAGAACCACAAATTTAAAAAGAAATACATGCTTATTTCATTTAGAAGAAAACATTTTTAAATGTCTCTTTACTATCTATAACAAATTTAAATGGCCATATATGTAGTTTATCATTTATTTATGATATATATTCAATATGTCTGTTTTCTTGATATGATGTTTATCTGTATTTATGAGGACAGACTCAGCAAATTATAAATACCTGCAAAGAGTATACATAAAAATAAAAAAGTTTTAATCTAGACTTGTCTCTCATGCTGCCCGCAAACAGAGGAGCTCTAGATTAAAATGTTACTGTCCATAAGTTGTCAGAAGAACCTCTCACCTGCATTACTTCAACATATGTGTACTTGACAGGCCATGAAGTCTCCAAGTATCTGAAACATTGGCCCTCTGAGAAAAAAAAAACCATGATGTGAAAATCATTTTACAGAGCAGCTCTGCTTGGACCTTGTTCAATATGAAAAGAGAGAAGCTATCCTAGGGGTCGTCCTCCACTGACTAGACCTGGGCTGAATATGTGCACAAGCCAAAGGGATGTCAGGGCACTAGGGAGCCAATTGCCTTTCTGTGATCCCTTAATTTGAAACCTTGTTTATCAGAGGTGTTCCATATTGGATCACAGAAAACTGACCCAATCATGTTTTCTTAATGAAAAAGTGTCAGGGATAAATGAATAATAAGAACAGGGGTCACTTGCACTCATATTATGTCCCAATAAGGCAGAGCTATAATTTCTCGTTCTCCCTGACAAGTGATGTACAGTCCTATCTTAGAAATACTATGCCTTCATATCTCAAATTCTCAAAGTAAACCCTCTTAATTTGTACACTCCTCTTACTTGTTGCCACTGTGACATAAAATTCCTTATCATGTAAATATTATCCTTCATTTTGAAGACATGTAAAATATAATTCAAAAAATACATATGATTCACAAAACGTGGCAACCAGTTTGCAGACCATGAAAATCACAATTTGATTCAGAGGTGAACCAATTCTCAAAATAGTGAAGAAAATTATATTTTATAAATTCCTTTTACATGACTGCATTTCTTTTTTTAAAAGGTTTTATTAAAATATAGTTAACATACAATATTGTATTAGTTTAAGCATTTCTACTACAGTGAAAAATGCATAAGAGAAACTCATACGAAATTAGAAACAAGTTAAGCAATAGGACAAAACTCCTGTGATGCCTAGGGACTAACACTTTCCACATCAAATTTTGAAAGCAGCACTAATCAAAACATATTAATATGAAAGATATTGAAATACATTCAGACTTTACTTATTAATCACGTACAATAGTGAATAAGGAGGTAAGATCAATGAACTGCCTTTTTAATTAAATAATCAAACATAAAATACTCTCTTTTAGATGGCATGAAATTGCTTTACCTAGTCATATTTATTTGTGTTCATACATGAAGCACTGAATGTAAGCCATGGCATAAAGCTTAAGTAGAACAGAATTCTAGTTACAGAGCCTATAAACATGGTACCTTCAGGCGAGCATTCTCAATAAATACTACTTAGCTGAGTTAACAGCAACAGCTATTATCACATGATGCATGGCTTTTTCATACTGCAAATTCTATAAGGTCTTGCAGTAGCATTTTCCAAATTATATTCCATATAACACAAGTTTCTCAATAGATATCGATCTATATCTATATCTATATATCTATATCTATAGATATAAATATATATATAGTGTTAAAAAGTTTATATGTTCAAATGCTTATAGGACATGCTGGATGCTATGAACATCCCTTAGGGGCATCTGAATGTACGCTAAAATAAAAAGTTTTGAGTTCAGCAGGCATTTATCAAATTTACCTGTACCGATTCCAGTTTTTCCCAAAATTGCTTGGCCATAGAACTATTTAGCAAGGAATATTTATTAACATTTCATAAAAAACTGGCATTCTGTGATACAGTTTGATCCACTGCCATAGAGACTGTCTTTCACAAACGTCGGTGAAGTAGAAGAGCATTCACATTTTTTTCAGGTAAGAAAACTAAAGGAATTATTAACTCTCAATATTTACTCAAAGATTTAAAAAAATAGTAAATGATTACTATGTTTCTACCTATATGGACTTGAATATTTAATATGCTAGACTTTGATTAAAAGAACTTTCTAAACTTGACAGTGCTTTCTAGCAGTAATTGAGAAATTTAAGGAAATCTAGAAGTGAAAACAAATTGTTTCAAATAACTTGTTTTTAAACAAAAGAGAATTATAAGAGTTTGCTGTGTACTGATGGCTGGAAATGGCTTCAAATTGCTCATTTGAGACTGAAATTGTTATTGGCTTCAGATTTTTAAATGATTTAAGTTATCTCAGAAATTAGGTGTTTTTGCCCTCTTTCTCAATTTCTGCAGGATTCCTTTTTTGATTTATAAGCACTAAGGCTATACAAAGTTAGTAATCATTCTTATGTTTGTGAACACTATAAAACAGGAGAGGAAAACTGTATGTGTTCTTTAATGAAATATGATTTTCTTCAAATGTAAATGGACAAGATTATGTCTTTTGACACAGCCACTTAGATGTCAAAGATAAAGTGTTGTCAGCTTCTGTCTCAAGTCTTCTTGTAGCTAATAAAAGAGTTGATACCAATGTGGCAGTTGGGGGAACGTCTACAGAAAGCAATCATAGGCAGAAAAAGGAGCTGCATTTTGACTTGTTCAAACAAAAACTTATCATTTCAATATGACAGGTATATTACAATAAAGATTAGAATTTCCATCATGAACTGCTGGCAATCTTGGATTTAATATTAGTAGTTCAAATATTTAAGAACAATCTTTAAAGGTTAACATATAGTTAAACCCATTTGTCTTTTTCCAGTATAGCTTTCTTCATAGTTATATTTTTAAAAGCGTTTTCCATTTCCATTGTATATAAACATTCATCTAAAGTTTTCTATAGTATTTTTGTAGTCTTAATTTTATATTTACATTTTTAATCTGCCTAAAGTTACCTTTGGTATACGCTATATAAAAAGGATCAAACTTTTTTCTTTCCAAATGGTAGTATTTTCCATATGTCATTTGAAAATAAAGCATTTTTGCCATTATTTGAAATAAAATCTTAATAAAACTCTATGCTTGTATTTAAACGTTTTTAGTTCGGGTCCTCATTATTCTGCTTGGTACTTGTATCTGATGTGTCTGTCTATTCCTACAACAATACCTTAAAAAGACTTGGAGCTTTAATATGTATTTTAATATTGAAATGTAAAATTAAACATTTTATCATTTAAAAAAAATAACACTTTGAAAAAATTCACTCTAGGATATTTTTTTTACTATGTCTTTGGAACTGGAATCACTGGTGAAAAAGTTCCTCTACTAAAAGCTTGGGCTTCAATAATCTTAACAGCAAACACTTGTAAAGTTTCCAAAAAAAAAAAAAAGATTCCAAAGTCAATGAAATAATTGCAAAGCAATAAAAAGATGAACTTCCAACTTATTTTGTGAAACTGGTATAAATGTTATATTAAAAGATGACATTAAAAATAGTTCAGCATGTCAAAAATATTAAAGATGTATTAAAAGCATTTAAATTCAGTGTCTATTCCGAGTTTAAAGAACACTAAAAGTATAGGTATCCATTCTTTTCAAATAAAAATAACCTAAAACATCCTGCTTAAAGAAAGACAAATACTGTATGATCTCACATGTGGAATCAAAATAGGCCAAACTCATAAAAATAGACAGTACAACAGTGGTTACCAGGGGTTGGGTGTGGGTGTGTAGGAGAAATGGGGATATGTTGGTCAAAAAGTACAAACTTCCAGTTACAAGATGCATAAGTTCTAGGGATCTAATGTACAGTATGGTGACTTAGTTAATACTGTATTGTATTCTTGAAAGTTGCTAAGAGAACAGATCTTAAATTTTCTCACCACGAAAAACAGTAAATACATGATATGAAGGAGGTGTTAGTTAATGCTAATGGTGGTAATAATTTTGCAATACGTTGTACACCTTAAACATACACAATGTTATGTGTCAGTTATAGCGTGAAAATAAAACATCCTGCTTTACAGTAAAAGATTAACTTAAAAACAAGCATTTCTTTAACACTGCTTTGGAAGTCCTGGCTAATGACATGACAAAAGAAAAATCAGAAGTATATAAATCTTGGGAAGATGACTGTTTACTTGATAAAATATAAATGTTAACTAAAAAACAATTAGAATTAATTAAAGAACTCGGTTACAAGAGTAATCAGGGAGATCATTTCATAAACTATATAAATGTCAAACCAATGTACTATGTACTTAAAACTGATAACAATTTTTTTAAAAATATTTAAAAAAATCAATAAATTTCCTTTATCTCAGCATTAGAAAACAAAAGAGGAAAATCCATAAAGACTTAAAAATCTACATACAAATAAAATACTTTGAGACACAAAAGGCAGCATAAATAAATAGAAAAATAGGTTAAATTTTCATGTGAGAAGAGTCAATATTTTGACATGAGTGTTCATTTTGTCAAAAAGTGTTGCAGAATATAATAATAAAGATTGTTGCAGATTTTGAAATAGCCTTGCTTATGTATTTGGAATAAATTTGCATTATTTTTGCAAGATTTTCATTTTTTCATTTTGTATAGCCATTAGTTAATCCAATTATCGAGAGAGAGAGAGAGAGAGAGAGAAGGAGAGAGAGAGTCCTCCTTTCTTTTCTTTCCTTTCTATTCTCACTGGTACTGTCCTAGTTTTGCACCACAAGGGTTCATCATTAGGTGGTTTGGTACATCCTGAGTTTGGAAGGAAAGTTTTGTACTTTCTTTGCCTAATCTCTAGTCCATGATCTTGTTAATATTATGAAGAACCCCATAAATGGTGTTTCTAGTCCCTATCTTTAACACCTTGAATATATTCTACATACCACTAAAATGACTTTTCTAAGATACAGATCAGCTGATGTCACTCCCTTCCTCAAAATCTTCAATGGTTCCCAATGGCCTACAGTATGTCATTCAAAGACTTTGGCATTTGATACCTCTAAGATCAAGACTCAATCCCCCTGTTAAGCAAATTCCTCTAAATTCGGCACCCTGCATCCATTCCCCAGCCAAACTATGCTGTACCCAAAGTCACAGACCAAATTCTACCTAACTCCTCTGTCAAAATCTGACCCCATACCTATCTGAAATTTAAATTCTTTCTCTTCTGTGTTCTGATAGCAATTTATTCACAAATCTGCACTAGCATTTATTCTATTATTCCATTATTTATTGCATGTGGTTATTTGTGTACTGTATAAATGGTAAGATTCTTGGGGGCAGAGTTCATGTAATATTTATACTTATGTTCCCTACCTCACCACAGGCACACCATCTTATATTAAAAAATAATCAATAAATGTTTGATGAATTTATTAAAATTAGTAACTTTATGGAATATGACAGGTAGATATTACTCTATTCAATTTTATTACAGCCATCTTTTTTATATGTTCGGCATGCTCCACTTCATACACTAAGCAACTTCCGTTTTATTATCACACAGCTTGATGAAATGGGTATTGTTAGTCTCATCTGTCACATGTTATGTTAAGCACCTTGCATTTCATTCCATTTTATTTTCATACAACTCTATGGACTAAGTATTTAGTGGCTGAATTTTTCAGTTAAACAACAGAATGTATCTTGCCCCAAAGTGGCAGACCCTCAGTTCAAACCCAATTCAATTTGACTCTAAGTCTCTGTGTGTGTGTGTGTGTTTGTGTGTGTGTGTGTGTGCACGTGCACACATGCGCACGTGCATGTGTGCATGCAAGCTAGTAGAAGAAAAGATAGATATTAAACTCTAAGGATGAAGGAATGTGATGAAAGTTATAGAGAACATATGTGCAATACAATATGTACAAGCATCTGTTACTGTGGATCCCAGAGTCACAGAGAAAGAAAAGGTCAGGATATGTTTTTATTTATTTTTTTCCTGGCAAAGGGCAATAAACTAGGGAATTAAAAGAACAAAGGTTTGGTGTGCTTAAGAAAGACTTGGACAAAACAGTCTTGAATTGTATGGTATGTGAATTATATCACAAGAAAGCTATTAAAAATAATTACTTGGGGAGTTTTTTTTCAAATGCAGATCTATATGTTCTACCTCAACTAATTCTGCTTAAATAGACCTGGAGAGAAACACAGGAATCTGCATTTTAAGAAATCACTTCTAGGTAATTCTGATGTAGGAGTTTCACTGCTTTCATTTTGAAACTCACTGGCATAGAGGGTTAAAAATGTAGAGCCACCATGTTCGGTTTTTCAGGTCACACGCTACAAATCTCCAGTGGTGCCATTTGTATTATTTGCTACATGAATGTTACCCTCTGAAGTTATGCAATGCAAAATCTGTATAGATGTGAGCAACAGCCCTATAAAAGTACATGGTATGATGGGAGAAGGGATGACTAACATTTCCTCAGTCCCTGCAATCTGCCATTTGCTGTGCTAGGCATGGCAGATAGATGACAAATGATAGATCAATAGATCGATCGATAGAACTTATGTAAGTTACATATCCATCTTATCAACATCATTGAAAGTTAGGTATTATCATCTCTGTTGCCCAAATGTAGAAACTTTCATTCAAGGAAATTTAATAACATCTCCCACATTGCACAGCCAAAATACTTTCATTCATTCTATTTATAAATAGCAATTAATGTCTATTATACAGCTGGCACCAAGGGAACTAAAACCAAATAATTGAAGAAAAGTTTATTAAAGAAACAATATCACCAGAAGGAGTCCAGCCTGGTGTTCTATATGGCAATGGGTATTCTCTATGGAATACAGGCTGAATAAGTCATCTGTGATCAGGTGGTACTTTATATTAATATTAGAACCAGGAACATCATCAAGGGATCCATATGAATATATCACAGTATGTTCTCACCATAAATATCATCTTCTTGCTTCAATGACCAAGATAGTCATCAAATGGCATTTCAATTTTTTAAACCCACGAACTTTCACTGAGCAAACACTGTGTGTCAAACCCTTGATAAGGATAACAAGAAAGAGCTCTATATTTTTGATGAAACCTCAAAGGACCCCACTTGTAAATTAGGACAGCCTTGTAAATGGTTTGATAAAAATTGCAAGGTCAATAAAATGTTCATTTTCACTAAAAGCCTAACTGATCCACAGTGGCTACTTTTCTCCTCTTCCTAAGAGAAGATTTTGCCCTCTCCTCCACTCATTCTTATATCATTAAGTAAACACAATACCCAAAAAAGAAAACTATCTTCTAAAGACGCACATTGCCATGGGCTTACTACGGTAGCTTTTAAGGAACTTAAAAGATTTCTTGATTTGGAGTAGAATTGGCAGTGATTGTGCTGAACCACTTCTCTGAGATGGTTAGTAAAATTAGAAAGGGAAAATAAGTAATTTAATTCTTATATCCACAGGGCACTGTCATAAAACACAAGAAAGCATATCTCTGCTTTAGCTTTATAAGCTTTATAGTGTCTTCCTGCTTTCATAAAGAATATGCTATTACCTTCATTAAGAGCAAACCATTAATAATCAGGAGATTAAAAAGTACATGTAAATATTCTATGAACTCAAAAAAGAATATTAGAGAGTATTATTCAGGTAAAACCAAGTAAAATAATTACTAGCTTTAAACTCATCATTTAAAAAGCTAACACTTAGCAAAAATAGTTATGCAAGATGATGAAAAGAGAAGAAAATATGATGGTGCAATTGAGAAAAAATTTAAAACATTCTTGTCACCCAGAAGGACTTGAGTCTCACTTTCAATTTCATCAGTACTTTGATATAATATTCAACTTATCTTTGGCATTCTCATGAACCTTGCTTTTCTTCTGAACACTCAGTAAGTACATTTTTGCTCTTCAAATAGGAGTATTTTGAGATCTCAATGGAATTATCATCACACTTAATCTAGTCTCTTTGCCAAAGCTCTTTATCACCAAACACCACATGCAACATTTATATTCAATTCCCCAAGTAGGAGCTTTGAAATTGAAAATTCAAAATATCAATGTTCTATTTGACCTTTTGCCCAGTTCCTGCCAAAAAATATTGCAAAGCAAAAATACAAAATATTTTATCACTTTATTACAGAAAAAGTCAGACATATACAAAAATAGAGAAAGGAATAAAATAAACACCCATGTACCTATTATAGCTGCGAAAAATAACCTATAGACAATCTTGTTTCCTCTCTACTTTCATTCACTTGATACAAATCCCACATAGACATCTTTGATCCATAAACTATAATACCATTATCTCACCTAAAAATAAATCATGAATATAATCAAATATCCATCCATGATCAAATTATTCTGAAAAATACAAAATATTTGATGAAATTTGTAAGCTATAATAATTGCACTCACATGAATAAAATTGTAATATAGTTGTGGCTAAGCTTTGATAAACAAGTCTTGCTGGGGAATAATGGCTTTTAGAATTTGATACAGAAAAAAATTTTATCATGTCTTCTGATAATCAAATCATTTCAGTAGTCACACTACCTATCATTTGGTTCAATATATTGAATTTAAAGTACTACAGCTATCAATAACATTAGAGCATTGGTTTTAACCAAAAAGATAAAAGAGGATAAAACAATAATCAGGAAATTAAGGTCTCAATGTGATAATGAAGCCTCCTAAATCTTCATTTACCCACTTCCTACTTTTCTTTCCCTTGGAAAAGGTGAAAATTAAAAATTAGTTTATAAAATTTCCAGTGATTTTCTATTAAGTTTGGATTTAACTTTAACAGACATTTATCACCTTTAAAAGAGCCAATGCTGTGCTTCAGGTTTCTTTTAACTCTCAATATTTCTACATTTAAGGCAGAAATGAGTAATTTGCCATGCCCCTTTCACAAAACTGTTAGAAAGTTCACATAAAATAAGCATCTCTGTAAAGAGACATGCAAACAGCACGATACTATTGTTCCATAACTTAGAATAATTTGCCAACAATGAAACTTGGAAAGTGAGGTAATTATCTTTTCATGTTTATCTTTATTCCTAGGCACCATGTTGTAGTGAAGGATAGACTGAACTAAAAGTGTACATTTTCTTATCAAAGCACCTAAAAAAAATTTGATTTCGATTTTATTATTAATTTATTCCATTGTAGCCTAATTGGAAGAGTGATACGCTGTGGTGCTACGATATAAGCAAAATAAGTACATAACATAAAGATCCATCTACTAGAATGTGGCCTACATTAAAGCAGTGGTCTTTGTTTTGGTTGTTGATATACTCCCTCCAAAAAGAGAATAAATTAAGGCCAGAAAGTTAGGGATAAGTAAGGAATAGAAAGTAGGTACTGATATTAAGAAAATTATAAAGCTAGATGGAGAATTATTTCCATTCACGTTAAGAAATATATGAGCTGAAGACATTGCTTCTTAAAACAGAGTCATAATATGAACCAAATCGGTTAGTCGGTGTCTAGAATCTGTGCTATTAATCACTATGCAATTCAACTTACTATGTTCTATCAAAAACAATTACCCATCACATCTCTAAAATAAATATGAGATTTCATGAAAGTAGATAACTCAACCCCAATTAAGGTGCTTTAATGACTTAGGTAAACACATCTGACATCTTTCAAAGTAAAATCTAAGATTTTCCTTGGGCAAATGCGCTGAGAGGCAGCGCAACCCACTACATAATAGCTGAGATTTCTGAGCCAGACACTCTTGGGTTCAAGTTCTATGACTTACTAGCTGTGTGGTCTTGAGAAGGGCATTTAATTTGTCTGTATAGTAATATTTTTTTTCATGGAAAATCATTTATTATGAAGTATATTGCTCCAAAGAGAAAAAGCAAAAGGCTCAGTCTTATTTAAATATGTAATATGTGTCTTACTCTGTAGCTGTTTTTAGTGGTGACTCTTTTCCAATACCCCACCACCACCAATCATGGACATACCACCTACAAAGAAAAAATACTCTTGCTGGTTTATGTAATTTTCTATTTTTGGCATCTTTCCAGATCCACGAGAGTACGTGAAAGATGACTTAGATGTTGTTCTCAGCCCACAGAGACGAAGCTTTGGAGGAGGCTGCCATGTGACAGCTGCTGTTAGCTCTCGGCGCTCAGGAAGCCCACTGGAGAAAGACAGCGATGGGCTTCGCCTGCTTGGTGGACAAATGATTGGCATTGGGAGGATAATCTTTACTTGGACCTTTGAGAAGGATCACCGTCTTAGCGATAAGGACCTGCGGGACTTGAGAGACAGAGATGGAGAGAGGGACTGCAAGGACAAGAGTCTCAGGGTTTGTCTTCTAGACCCTTTGGCACCTTGTGTACTTAGGAACTCGATATTCACTTCCTTTGTACCAGGTTACTTTGAGATCCCAGATGAATACAGCTCATTCTTAAGCCAGATAGGGAGCAGTAGAGAGAGCTGAGTGGGGGTGGGGAGAGGATTCAAGTCTACGGTACAGCATCTTCATATGTAATATACATATATGTAATACATATATGCATGTAATTATATGTAATATGTATTACATATATGTAATATGTGTGTGTAATATATATATTAGGAACTCGATATATATTACTCGATATATATATATATATATAAAACACTGTCATATATATATAATATATATATATTACACTGTCTCTGATAATATATATATATTACACTGTCTCCGATAGATAACATGAGAAAAATGCAGTATCTGACACAGGTATAAACTCAATAAATAGTAATTTATTATTTGGCTGATCGGCCTTTGTATATCCTAGAGTTTAACTATTTGAATGTTTAAGCTTCTGATTTGCTAATTCTTTGAGGGTAACTGTCACTGAAGTGCTAAACAAACAGGGTACATTGCTTATGTGTTGGTTTTAGCTAAAAATCCCACAAGGAGAAGTATAATGCTACCAAATTTTGTAGTATAATCTGATGGACATAAAACACTATTATATCCAGCTTTAATTTGAATGTTCACCTAATTGATATAGATAAGTCATAGATTCTCCATTGGCGGTTTCAAGACATAAATGGCAATTTAAGTCAAATAACAGAGGCCATAAATGCAATTCAGTTCACATTCACTGTCAGTAATGTCCCTCTTTTGCATAACACATCAGTGACAGCATCTAAAATTAAAATAACTGTTTAAAGGTACATAAAGAAGGCTTTTCAAGATCCAAGTTTTTTATTTGTCTAGAAAAAAATAAGTTGGATGTTCTGTTATTTTCTATTTGCGATGCATAAAGCAATCACTTTAGAAAATGAACACTTTGTTAAATTTATAGCTGGTGTGTTCTCATTTAGACTAATCTATGCTGGCTCAGCTTAACTACTACATTGTCAGTGCCTGTTTTGCTGAGCACACCCAGCAAATTTCACAATGGCCAACATCGTAATAAAGTATTACATATTTTTCCAAACAGTACATGTAGCTGCACATTTTATAGAAAGGAAACAAAAGGAGAAAATTGAAAATAGAGAAAGATGCAATAAAGATGAATTTCCATTAACAACCAGGCACCTGAACATCGATGTGGTTACTCATTTCCTCACTTGCAGATTAATGACAGTGTTTACCCCCTTGATATTGACAAGGACATAATACATACTGACAAATGATTAAGGAGGCTGCAGTAGAGTTTATTTCTTGGTAGTGTCAACTGCCCTTCCTTTGGCATGATATGAAAGGCTTACATCAGCGGTAATTTTTAGCAACACCCTTCTGGGGGTTCTCTTACAACTTTATAAAATGAGTATGACAAATTGATTGTGCTAACAAATGTGGGCTGCAGTGAGTGGTTTACTAGAGGTTGCATCTGGTTTCTAAGTCAGAAGAATGATGACAATGTTATATATTAAAATCAATAGTTATTTAATATTCCTATAAAGCCTAAAGATTTGTGATAGTTAAAGATAATCTAGTCTGTTTTATAATACTTGTTTAAGCAAGATTGTTGCATTAAATTACTGCTCAATAGGAAAACAAGTAATCAAATGAAATGGTGTTGTGGGTGTTAGCTGAGAAAAAAATAATGGCAGATTTAAGCATAAGCCCTTTAAAGAAAAACTTTTGATTTTTGATTTTTTTAATGTCAAAATGGGATTTTCTAAGTGAACCATCCACTATTTAGGACTCTGATAACTCAAAATAAGCAACAATAAACTTTTAATATCATTGTGACACATTTGCATTTGAAAGCTATTGAAGCACTATTTGGAACTAAAAAAGAGAATTTCAGAATTTTCATTTTTTCAATGTTCACTTTTCCACTTCTTTATAACGCGATCAATTAAATTCTGTATTTAAAATAATATATTTCTGCTGGACATTATGGCTTGTGTTGAAACAAGAACTTTCCTTATCAAATACAGCTTTAGGCATATCAAATTGAAAGTTACAGTAGCAATGATAAGCAGAAGTATTGAAGCAAAAGTGAGAGAGTGAGGAGATCGAGTCTAGAAGGAGGCAAAGACTAGGAAGGGGAATACATTGCAAAACTGGTGACAGACGGTGAGAAGTGCCTTGAGAAGGCGGATAAACTGAATGGGTAGAAAGGTGCAGAGGGTAAAAGCTGTAGCTTTGGATTCATAGACTTTGGAAGAGAGGAAGAATGAAAAGAACCACCAAAGGAGCTGGTGGAATGCAGAGAAAGAATCAGGAGATCACACAGCTCAGAGAGTCCAAAAAAAGGAGTCCACGGTGTGGAGAAGGGGCTGATTGATTAACTGTCTACTTTTGCCTGAATTTCAAGAAAAATGAAGATTTATAAAATGCCACTAGATTGGTAATAAAGAGATCACTGCATTTCAAAAAGCACAGTTCGGTGCACATTTGTGGGCAATGAGTTAAGGAGTGAATATATACTGGGGAAAAAAAAAAGGGACAACAGTTGTAGACATAATTCTGGAATTCTCCACCCTGAAAGGAGGCAAAGGGAACTGGAAACATGAAAGGTTCAAATAAAACTTGCTGCTGTAGTTGCCCAAAACAAAGTCAATCCCCTGCTTTTAGTCACAGAGAAAGAAGATAGTGAGTAAAATGGATTATAAATCTTTAAATGATAAAGAAAAAGGGAGGGTCCAGGAAAGAATCAAGGAGATGAAAACAAAGTGGGAAAGTGAAAAGGGATACCTCTGAATAACAGAAATGCTGGTAGATATAAGTGTGCATAAACAATGTATAATATAATATTTTTAAATGTCAGTATTTACAGCTTTTATAAAAAATACCTGTAGAACTTTTATTTCTGTGATTTAAAGCAGAAATCTAACAAGAATAACAAATGGGATGAATAAGACAGCTACAGAATTACTAACAACGGAAATGTCATCGACTTGTGTCATGTCTCTTACAGATATGAAACACTGAAGTCCCAGCTTCTGTCAGTAAATTCTACCAAAAAAATGACATGTGAATTTTACCTCTAACTATAGGGTAAAATAGAATATGGAAAAGGATGACATTTTGAAGGGATGACTTCATAACTACCTCTAAAATACACAAATTAAGAAATGAATTGATCAAGGATAGCATCAAACATATAATCAGTAGTATTACAATAGCTATGTATGGTGTCAGATGAGTACTGGATTTATCAGGGTGATCACTTTGCAAGTTATAGAAATGTCTAATCACTATGCTGTACACCTGAAATTAATATAATATTTATGTCAACTATAATTGAAAAAAATAAAATGATCAGAAACTTGGGCACAGTTTAATTCTGGTTTCATAGGAGAATTCAAAACTGGTTAAATAGAATTCCTGAGTAACATCATGAAAAGTTTTATTTAAGAGAATGTTTCGATATTGGAAAAGTAGTGTTAAACCTTTCTTTTCTCTTCCAAAGCCCTCCTATGTTCTCGGTCCCTAGCCTTTATCATCCCCAGTTCTTTAGAGAGTAGTCAACAGCCATTGCCTTCCTCCTCCCGCCCCTCCTATTTCACTAGTCATCCATGAAATTCAGCTTACTAAAGGCACCTAAGCCCTCCTAATGGCCAAATGCAATGGGTACATTTCAGATTTTACCTTATTGAATTTATCTCTTGACTTTGTAATACCTGTTCATTCTATTCTTTCCTAAAATTCCTCCACTGATTTCCTTGAAATCACACTCATTTACTTATTTATTCATTCACTCAATAAATAATGATTTTAAGACTATGATTTGTCAAGAATCTTTCCTACAGTTGTTCGTCATTCTTTAATTGAGCATTTTGGTATTTATTGTTCTTCCCTCTCTGACCCCTTACATGTTCTCCGCACTTGACATAAAACTCTAGGTGATCACACTTAGTGAGGATGCTAGCCGTCACTGATATCAATAATTTCCAATGAAGGACATGAGAAGTATGAACAAGAATTCTCTATGGAATGTGTCAGGTACAACTGAATGTTCTACAGACCTCTAACTCTCCAAAAGTGAAGTCATCACCACCCACCCCTAATTTCACCCCGAATCCCAATGTCTTCTTCTATGGTGTCCTCTATCATACTTCTAACACAATCATCTACCCAGTCACCAAAGCAAGAAACTTGGGTGTTTTCTCAGGTATCTCTATCTACTTCTATTTTTCATTCAACTCTAAGTAGTTTGTTTTTCGGGTTTATTTTTAATGAGATCTTTTTGAAGGTATAAATCAAACACTATAAAATTCACTCTTTTAAAGTATGCAATTTACTAGTTTTTAGTATATTCACGATGTTGTACAATAATCACAACTATCAAATTCCAGAACATTTCCATTACTATAAAAAGAAACTCTACACGCATTAGCAGTCACTCGCAATCTCCTACTCCGCCCAGCACTTGGCAACCACTAATCTACTTTCTGTCTGTATGGATTTGGGACAAATAAGTGGTCTCTTCTGTATGACTTAGTCCTGTTTTAACATAATCATTTCCAGAGTCAAATTTTCATCTCCATCCCTGTTTTTCTGGACTATTCTGATGATCTCTTAACATATCCTTATGACACTTAGCCAATACATTTATCTAAAGCAAAAGTCTGATCAGATCATTTCCCTGCTTTAAACCCCTAAGTAGTTAACGATCACTCACAGATGAAATCCAAGGTCTTCAAACATGGCATAAAAGTCAATGTCTAAACTCTTGAGTCTCTCTTGACATCAAATGCTTTAAGTTTTACCAACACTGAATTATTAAGTTTCCTATAAGCATAATGTTGCTCTTACCCTCTTTGCCTTTGCTCAAGTCCCTTTCATTTCAGAATGTTCTCCTCACCTGGCCAACGCTCATTTGTCTTTTAAGACCCAGGCTTTGATTATTCAAGAATCTCTTCCTGATACCCTAGGATCATATGCTCCTCCTGAGTGCCTCCAAAATATTCACGAAGATGCATATTACTGCATTTATCACATTATTTGATAATTATCTGCCTAAGTATCTCTTGCCTTCACAACACTTGTGAAATCTTTGGGATGAAAAGGCTAATGTAGTCATCTCTATTTCCCAAGTTTTCTGTAGAGTTCTTAGAATATGAGAGCCATTCCAAATGTATTTGCAAATGCATAAATGAATGAGTGCATCAATAAATTAATATTATAAACTCATTGAGGAAAGCTTAATTAAATGACCTCAAATATTTATTATTGGACATACCATAAAAAACTGGTCTGGTCCATGAAGCAGTAAAATGAAAGACATAGATCAATTGCTAGAGTAAAAGAAAAAAATCGAAATCAGCAAATGGTGAATTGTATTTAATCAGAAAATTTCAATGCAAGGATAGATAATCATGAATTGGAGATGGTGAATGGGGAAAATTATACTGAGAATTGAGACAGATTCAATGATTTCCATGATCATGCAAATAAGAATCCTGTTATTTTATTATGGAATAATAAACAATATGTCCACAAAGATACAGGCAATTTTGAACTGAAAGAAATGGAATGCAATGAATGCTAAAGCAAATTGCTAATGGACAATCAACAGGGTCATAATTAGGAAAAAAGAAGTCTAACGTATTTTTAAAGCACACCAACTGTTTTTAAAACAGTTGACATGATGATGGGTATAGATCTTCCAAACAGCATACATCAGAGAAAACTGAAATCATGTATGAATACCACATTTCTCAATCGTCTGACACTGTTCGTCTGACACATATCATACATGATATGCAAGTAATGGTAGCCATCCTTAATAAACAGACTTAGATTATCTTTAAAGTTTGGTTATTTGGTTACACTTATTGTTTTTCCTGCAGAGACTAAAGGTTCCTTCATTTCAACATCCACCATGGCTGTGCTGACACTCCAGAAAATACTAACAAAGCCTTCAAGCCTGGCTTTATAAACCTCTGCTGTAATGGAAAATAAAGCAGAGGCATAAAAACCTTATAAAAGAAAGTCCCTTGTTGCCATGGTAATGTCTAGTTCCTAAAGGCTCAAAGGAAGAGCTCTTTTCTCTGATTCACCTGGGTCCTGTTTTTGCATTGGTGATATTTAGATGATCAAAGATTTTTGAGAAATAAGCATTTGCTATAAGCAGGTAAACATTCCACATTTATTTTTAGTCTGTAGAAACAGATTGTGGGCACACAAATCCACATTCAATTAATTTACTAAGGCAATATGCAATGAGTAGTGGTGATTCACTACTCATTCAGAATGCTCCTTCCATGTTTTCTCTCCTCTTAAAATGTCCTAGTACAACTAAACATGACATCTTTTTTCATTATTCTATTTGCTTCTAATAGATTCACACTGAATCATAACATTTGGTCAGTTTATAGCGGAGTCATAATCATTCAACAACAACATTCCAAAAACAGTGAAGCACTGATTTACTATCAAATATAATTTACAATCCTAATTTTTTAAAAAAGTAACTCATAATATTTTGCTTGTTTCTAATTCACCATTGATTCTTGTGCAATTAACATATGACTCAAGGAAATATATAACTTTCAGTCACCTACTGGAAATACATATATATCTATGTATGTGCATATACGTGTATGTTATTCTGTTTAAAATGTTTTGAAATATCACAATATAAAGATGCTCGATGTCATTAATCATCAAGGAAATGCAAATTAAAACCACAATGAGCTATCACCTATCAGAATGGCTATCATCAAGAAGTCAATAAACAACAAATTTTGGTGAGGATGTGGAAAATAGGGAACCCTCGTGCACTGTTGGTGGGATTGCAAATCGGTGCAGCCACTGTGGAAAACAGTATGGAGGTTCCACAAAAGAATTAAAAACAGAAATATCTTATGAACCATCAATTCCACTTCTGAGTATTTATCTAAATAAATCCAAAACACTAACTCAAAAAGATATACACACTCCTATGTTTATTGCAGCATTATTTACAATAGCCAAGATATAAAAGTAACCTAAGTGTCCATCAAGAGATGATTGGATTAAGAAGGTATGATACATATAACAAAATGAAATATTACCTGTCCATAAAAAAGAATGAAATCTTGCCATCTACAACAACACGGATGGATCTAGAGGGTATTATTCTAAATGAAATAAGTCAGACAGGGAAAGACAAATACCATATGATCTCACTTATATGTGGATTCTAAATAACAAAACAAATCAACAAATAAAACAGAAACAGACACATAGAAACAGAGAACAAACTGATGGTTGCCAGATGGGAGGGGAGTTGGGGAGCTGGGTAAAAAAGGTGAAGAGATAAAGAAGTACAAATTGGTAAATACAAAATAGTCACAGGGATGTGAAGTACAGCATAGAGAATAAGGTCAATAGTGTAATAACTGTATATAGTGCCAGGTAGGGTACTAGACTAACCAGAGGGATCATTTTGTAAATTATATAAATGTCTAACTACTATGCTGTATGCCCTAAACTAATATAAAACAATTTTTAATGTCATCTGTAATTGAAAAATTAAAAAAAGTAAAATAAATAAATATCACAATGAATTATATAAAAGCCTGCTTAAAAAAGAAATATATTACAGAGTTACTATAGTAATGTTATAGTAACACACACACAAACACCCAATGTTTTCTGAATACTTGGTATCTAAAAACCTCCATAGCAAATGGTACATTGGCATGCTGAAAGATCATTTTCCAAACTGCAAATTTTATTCTTTTTCTATGTAAATATACATATAAAATTTCTTACGTTGCCTAGAAATACAACCTACAATGATATTTACAATAAGGTGTTTAATTGTTAATTATTTTGAAAGGTTAAGAAAGGCTGTATTTGAGTAACAAATGTTGGTAAATCTTAAGAAGAAATATATCAAATTCATTTATGGCATTTTTACCCACGTGATTTCATTGGGCTAAATATCTACGTATGTTTCCTTGAAAGAGGAACTATAATGACATAATGTGTCATATATTAAATATATCATTCCCTTTATTGTACTTCCTCCTTTACAAACACACCCTATATAATAGCCAAAGCCACTAGAGGCATCTCAGGAACTTGCCACCTCTTCATAAAAGGAACAGGACGCCTCTACCTCTATGCTCCCTGTGAACATTCCAGTATAGTCTGTATCACTCTATAATATATATGTTTATTATCTCCCACTTTACACTATGAGCTCTGTGAGTAGTGACCATGCTTTGGGCATTTCTATTTTCTCAGCAGTGGAACTCAGCTGAGAATATTTAGTGAATTTACAAATGGTAACAAATGAATAGCCCTTATCACAATGTACTGCGTATTATAACCAGTTATGTACACATCCAATGACCATTTTCTCTATTCACTAAATAATAACATGCTTGAGAACTGCAGGACTGGTCTAAACATATTTGTCTACTTTTCCCCTGGCACATTAATTAGGGATTTGGTAAAAATTAATTCTTTTTTTATATTTCTGCCTTCACTTAGTTTTTTTTTTTTTTTAAGTTTATTGGGGTAACATTGGTTAATACAATTACATAATTTTCAAGTGTACATTATCATTTGACATCTGTATATTCTATTGCGTGTTTACCATCCAAAGTCGTTTCTTTCAGCTACCATATATTCGATCCCCTTTACCCACTTCGCTCTCCCCCTAAACCCTATATTTGACCCCTTTTACCCCATCTGTCTCCCCGCTCCTCTCCCACCCTACTAGTAACCACTAGTCTAAAAATTACATTTTAATTAGAAATGTATAAAGTTTAGGAGTAGTAACAATAGAAATCACAGAATTTCCTATTGTTATTTCAATGACTTCTTTAGACAGTAACTTGTCTGTATTTTCTGCTAAGTTACATTAGAGAAATTTTGCCCCCTAAAAGCATTAGGCTTTTGATACACTTGGCTCTAGTTTCCAAGATAAGTTTCTTTCTGAAGGTAATATTTCTTGTCCTTTCTTTCAGGGATGGATTTGAGAGGCCTTACAGATATACCGGATACTGCTCTATCTTGAAACCTCAGGAATATTCCCCAAATAGATTATAAGTCCTTTGGTATCAGTAGAGATTTAAGTCTAATATAAGGTCTTTCTTAGTCATCACCTTTAATTATCCTGTTGAGACATTTTCTTCTAATAATATACCTTTCAACTGAACCACTGTGGCATCTAATATCAGTAGAATACTTCTATAATACAGTTCAATTTTTAAACATAATTTTATACAATTCACTGTGATATTTAGAAAATGGTTTAAAATGCAGTAATATGATCAGAGCAAAATTTCACAGTGTCAAAGCTCCAGAGTCATACTAACGTTTTAAACTTAGGATTATTTATAAAAGAGCATCATTCTCAAATAAAGTTAAAATAATAGCAATCATTAAATTCTTTTATAATTCATATTGGCTTACCGATACATAATTTCTGAGAATAATAAAGACTTCGGATATTCAGACACCAATCTGACATTGTTAGCTATAGTTTAGAATCAAACAAAGCATTTTATTTAGAGTTCAAAACTCACAAAGCCTTGTGAACAGGTCAAGCAGACTCTAATATGCTACATCTGCTCCTGTGGTTGCTCCATTTTTTTTTTAGATAAAATGTCAGTCAAACAGTGTTTTGCCTATTCCCGCATGAGTTCTTAGACTGTTCAGAAAACTCATGGGGGGAAAGATTACTTATTCATGAAAGCACGGTTTTTTTGGTCATTCTAGATTTGATTGGCATTAGAAGCAACTATGTCTGACTCCAAAGATTTAAATATTCATTATAGCATAATCATGACATTTAAATATCTAAGCATTAGAAGTTTCAAAGTAATTTTCATTTTGGAATAAATGTAGCCTATTTTACATAGATGACCTAGCATAATGACAAGGCATTACATTCCTGACAACTTAATGTTTGGGAGACTAAAATATAGAATATTTAGAATTTTGTTAAAATATCCTACCCAAGTTACTTAGATTAGAAACCAATTTTAGCTGAAAATTAGTAAATAAATAAGAAGACGGCACCTTACAATAACTTTGAATATGTGCCTCCCTTTAAATGAATTAAGTATCCCTATAATTATATGCATAAATTAAAGTTTTATCACTGGATCACATATATAATACCAAGGGTCATTTAATCACTCTTAGAGAATGTTTTCATGAACTGCTCCCCTTTCTAAAGAACTGTAGTATAGATGTCTGTGTGAGAGTGGGGGTGTACACACACAGATAAATATTTCCATGCACTGGGCGCTGAAATCTGTACATAACAGACACAATACCTTCAAATGAAATATGATCAGATAAATTATCACTCTTTCTACTTTCTAACTAATTATGGGGCATAAATAATGTTTTCCAGACTGTAGGACATCATTTGAGAGTAAACCTAAGCTGATGTTTAGATTTTAATGAGAAAACAGTTGAATTCAATATTAAAAACAAGCAATAAAATAATTCAAGAAAATGTTAAATTTCTACATTAATTCAGTTTGTGGAAGAAATGTATTTTTAAAAATAGTTTCATTGCATTATAATTGGCATACAAATATAATTGTCTTGCATGTTTAATGGGTAGAATTTGATAAATATCAGTATATGCATACACCCAGGAAACCATCACTGCAGTTAAAAGAATAAACATATCGATCAGACCAAAAAGTTTCCTAGAGCCTCTCTGTAATGTCTCCCTTTCTGCCCCTCCTCCACTGTCTTTATGTAAGTGATCTGTATTCACTATAGATTAGCTTGCATTTTCTAGAATTTCATATAAATGGAAGAACAGTGTATACTTTTTGTTTGGCTTCTTTCCCTCAGCATCAGCATGATCATTTTGAGATTAACCCATGCTGTTACATATATCAATAGTTCATTCCTTTTGTATTATTGACTTGTATTCCATTGTATAGATAAACCACCATTTTAAAAAATCGATTCACCTGTTCATAAATATTTGGCTTGTTTTCAGTTTTAGCTATTGCAAATAAAGCTGCTATGCTCGTTAGTATACAGCTCTGCATGGAGCTATGCCTTCATTTCTCATGGGTAAACACGTAGGAGTAGAATGGCTGTGTCATATGTAGGTGTATTTTTTAGCTTTTTAAGGAACTAACTGTTTTATAATGTGGTTGTGCTTTTTTACATCCCCATCAGCAGTTGGTCCTATGGGCCGTATGTACATTTACTGGGACAGAAGCATCCCTTCACTGAGCAATGTACTCTATATGGTGAGGTCCATTTTATAGGAGTTGGAACATAGGTTCACTATTCTAAATAATTACAAAAGTGGATTTTTTCCTTCCCCCTCACAAGTAACAGATAATGATGAAGAAAAGTACATAAATAAGAACAACTAACAATTATTGAGTGTAGCCTCTATTCTAAATGGTTAATATGCATTACATCATATAAATACCTACAACAATCCGTCTTACAGATGAGGAAACAGAAGAGATAAATGAGCTGCCCTTAGTCACAAAACCAAGTGGCAGAGCCAGGCTTCAAACCTGGCAGTCTGAACCCAGGGTTTCAGCTCTTAATCACAATATGATACTCCCTCTTATCATCTACACATTACTGAATAGTTGTAATTTATACTACACAGCTATGAACTATCCCTCAGATTACCGCATGCCTTTGGTCAATTTCAAAAGTACTGAATTTACTTTTTTCATCAATTTTGTCTAGCTTGATTGTTTTTTGGAGAGTGAAGGTTTTGCTGATTTCCATACTCTGCCACAGACAGAAATCTTGTCTCCAAAAACGTATTTTTGAACAGATACTTATCTGAAACATTCGGTTTTTATTTTTAAACTGACTTTATTTTTCTAACTTAGTTTTAGTAATATGTCTTAATATAAAAAATGTTAAACAGCAACATAATACTCTATACTAATTAGAGACTGCTAAACAGTTCTAAAGTCTTTGTCCCTCTGTAATTTTTCACATATAAATAGAATATACCTCTGATAACTCTAATTTACTAGAAACAGCGGGGAGAATTCATCTAATACCTTCTCTCCCATAGTCACAGTGAAATTCAAATTTACTTTCCTTAATCATTACTTTTACAAGTTATATATATATATATATTTATTCAGCTAGAAAACTTGTCAGTAATCTTGATTGTGCTAAAGAAAGTAGAGTTCACAAATGTTAAATCTAATTTCCAGACCTTTACCTAAAATAAATTTTACTAGTTGAGTATAATTCTTTAGTAAAATATGTATTAATTTCTACATAGGGTCAAATTCTAAATGTTTGAAACAACTCATAAAGCAGCAAAATGAATGGTCTTCTTTTAAAACCAATCCCCAACTACTTGATATACATTTTATTATGATTAAAAATGAATGAATATAGGTAGTTTATAAACATGTAAATGATATAAATTTAAAGTTTTCATGTATTCAAAATTGAGCTTCCAGCTGTCAATGTAAGATTTTCAAAGCCAGTTAGAAAAAGTAGATATCAGGTATTTCCCTGTTTAGGAAACAAATATCATAATTAAACTGGGATATCTAAGATGAGTTTAATATAAAGAACAATATACAAATGTCATTAAGACAAAGCAAATGGATGTAACAGATATCAGAACCTAGAGATAAAGGACAAGCTGGGTTGAGAACGCTTTCTGACAAGAGTTGTGATTTTTTGTTATCTGATCACCAGTTTACTTCAAAGACCACTTGGCAGAAAGGGAGCCAGGAAAACAAATTATCCCACATTCAGTCTTCTCCCTCTCACTGATCTGTTGTTCCTCACTGGCTATACCCAGCTGAAAGACAGAAGACAGGGAACCCCTGAAGCCTTCCTTACAGTTCTCCTCCTGGGGCACACAGCATGTTGGGGGAGGGTGGAAATGGACCTGGGGGCGGGGAGGGAATGACACATTGAAGATATCCAAGATATTGCCTTTGAGTTTATAGCTGAAACATGACTATCATATCTCTATTTTTATGCATACATGTTTATGAGTAAGATTTATTTAAGAGTATACTGTAGCAAATTCATTTGTTAAACTGTAGTCCATATATATAAACTGCAGATTTTATTTTAGTAAATTAGATCTCCTGAAAGGCTAATGTCAAGACATATGACATTTTTATATGTTTTTACCTTGTTGTGAATATGTATATTTAGAACCAGAAAGGAAAGTATGATGATTAAGAAGCATACTAAAAAGGTTTTTGGTCCTTTTTTGTGATCTTCTCATATTTATTTTAGTTGTGTGTTTAAAACATTTTAATTAAGATATGTCTTTATTCACAACCATGGACAAATCCAAATGGAGTAAAGTGTGGACCCTTTTTTCCCTTAAGCATTTGGTTTTAAAAGTAGCAGCCACTAAAATAATGTTTGAACATCTTTCTTGCTGCTACAAGAATGACTGTTGATTTTACTACTCTATCTATAATGAAAACTCTGGAATTATAGAATTGCTTTCTGCAATTGCTTTTATGGAATTCTCAACATGCTAAGTTTACTCTTTTTAAAATAACTGATGAAATATGACACAAAGGCTCATTTTATAAAGCCTTGAAGGAAAATATACTCATCCTTGGCAATATTAGGTTTGTTAAAATTTCAAATGAGAGAAAAAACAATCTCATATATTCTTTACTAATGTATATAGTGGGTATTTAGCTTTGCTTTAAGGAATGCTTAGATAGATAGATGATAGATAGATAGATAGATAGATAGATAGATAGATAGATAGATAGATATAGATATGCATACATCTCTCTCTCTCTCTCTCTCTATATATATATATACACATACATATGTATGTATGCATGTATGTGTGTATATATATACATATATGTGTGTGTGTGTATATATATATATCTGTATCCATCACACACTATAACTTTGGTGGCATTTTATCACATTTGTCTTACAACATTACTTATCATTGACAAACCCGAGAAAAATTTTACTACTTGTTTTTTAAAATACCATGTAAAAATCATGTGAGTAAAACATCATTTTTGCATAATTTAGTTCTAATGTGGTTTGGTGTGCCAAATTTTTTAACCACATGCTA
The DNA here is from genome assembly GCF_902729225.1 of Pteropus medius. Classification (NCBI taxonomy): domain Eukaryota; kingdom Metazoa; phylum Chordata; class Mammalia; order Chiroptera; family Pteropodidae; genus Pteropus; species Pteropus medius. The sequence continues at coordinate 1,352,272 of NW_024355203.1, read as the reverse complement.
TTCATAATTTTTAAGTTGGTTTTCTTCATATTAATGGGAAGAGTTCAAAAACTCAATTGATTTCAGAAGGATCATATTAATTCACAGTCCAATACACTATTAATAGCTCTATCTGCTATATCCTTAAGTTCAAAATGTTAAATGAAACTCATTCACAACATGATTTGGCTCACTTCAATGTTTCAATAAGTCGTCAAGACTACACCTGTCAATACCACAAAGAGTAGCCACAATAGAGGTTGACTAGGAATTTTATGTTTGATATATATTTTATGAGATTTATAAAAATTTCTCCAAAGATTTTAACTGAAATTGAAGGTATATTCGTTAGTATTGTTTCATGGATTATTTTACCCCTCTATGAAGACTTTCCAGTGTTTCTATCAAATACTCAAAGATACTTTATTTTCTATTAATGTTCACTTTGGTAAGAGTTAGATCACATTCTTCATGTGTTGACTGCCTAAGGAAACTAGATATTTTTACAGATACATTCGTTGTAAGTATTTTTCATATCAAGTCCTTTATCTGCTCTAATTTTTAGCATTTGCAGAATATCCCAAAACACATTTTTTCTTTCTACTTTATTAGAGTACACACATGAAACTAACAGTTTTTCTATAAAACTTTGATTTTTAAGATCTGCTATAATTTTAAAACTCTGTTAAAATACTTAATACACATATACACCTTCATTTTCAAACATGGAAATATGCGTTCATCATATGCATTTATTAAGCCAACTACACTATACATATGTAACACAGAGACTTCTTTCAGAATACACAGTTTTGTTTTTTCCCATTTCTCAAATTAATAGATATGATGAGACCTGTGATCTACAACACTGCCAGATTAGCATATATATAAGTCGGCGTACTGTCAGGTATATTTTCATTTTCAATTAACTGAACAAAATAACATGCACGGAAGTTGCAGAATTGAATAAAATCGCTATAGTTTCAGTTCATATTAAACCTCATATAAACACGTTGAATAAAATTTGAGAAGAATCCAGATCCCTTTAAAGGCATTTCCCCATTATGTCTGTGACATAACATGTACCAAGCCCTTGAAAATAAAACCTGAGGAATCACCTCAGTGGCTTCCCTGCCACTTTTCATTCACATTTCATTCCCATCCTATCAAAATACAAGTTCCACCAATTCTTTTGTCTAAATGTCACTCAGATGTGTTCTGATCACTACAACCAGAGAACCGTTCCCTTGTTTATTTTGAAGGGTCTTTCTGCTCATAGGTCCTGGTCACCTTGATGTTCCTCCCTTGATTCAAATCTCTCAGAATTTCCAAGTCTCAGTGAATTAAGCCCAAATTCTTTATTAAATCATGCCCCTCCCAATAACTAACCCCTCTTTGTTCCCAGCAGTAATTACTATTTTGATTTCTAGCCACACAGATTTGAACTTTATAACTTTATATAAATAGAATCATACAATAAGTACTCCTCTGAGTCCTTAAGTTCTTTTGATTATGTTTTAAACTTCATCCATGCTATAGTATATAGTTGTAGCTCTATCATTTTCATTTCCAAATAGTTCTCTATTGTGTGAATTTATAACAATTTCTTACCCATTTTATTGTTGATGGACATTCACACTGTTTCATTTTGGTAATATGAAAAACAATGCTGCTAAATGCATTGTTTTAATATCTGATGATATCAGGAAAAAATTGCAATTAATGTCACTTTTAATAAGTTTGCTCATTTTCCATCAATTCACATAATTTTCTGTCTTTTAGATGGACTTTTAAATGTATTTTAAAACGCACTTGTTTAAGCTTATGTTCCTAAGTAGTTTTTTTTTAAAAATATCAAGTCTAGTAAGATCATACTGAAACATGGAAAATAAAAATACACACTAGAAAGTATTCACTCATGTAAGTTCTACAAAGACCACCATATTTTTTTCTGTTTCAAGCCACACAATTAAAGACAAGGTCGATGTGAATAAAGACATGAGTGGCCATGACCGATATGTGGCCTTATAATTACCTTCTATACATCTTATTTATGTGTCAAGTAGTTTCCCTAAGGCTCTTTCCAGATCTCATGCTCAAAGACTGAATTTCTTACCTTGTTAAGTGAGAGCATTCAGGTATCAAATAGAACTAAAAAATCATTATTGTAAGTAGGATTTAAAAAACATACTTTTAGATAACAGTAAAATTTACAGGATTATTCCTGCATATGTTATAGTTTATTTTCCAGAGCATGTAATGCATATTATATCATGTGTGAGACTGCTCTTAAATAGAAAGTCATTTAAGGTAAACAAAGATAAATGCGTGTGTCATCTGGGAAACGTGAAAAGAAAAGTGGAGTTGGTGAAAGAGTACAGGAAGCTAAGAGACAATGGCACTGTGATGCACAGATCCTATGAAAAGCTACAGACAACCTAAAAAGAAGATGAAAAAGGCATAAAAAGACCACGTGGAGATCAACCTCTATCAAGAAAAAACAAAAACAAAAAACCTGAGCAACAACTATTTATCAAACATCA
>NW_024355203.1:1319213-1349677 GCF_902729225.1 Pteropus medius | reverse complement strand
TAGTCCACTAGGAAGACAAACTTGTAAAAAGGGAAATACCATAAAATGGGATAATTGTTCTCCAAAAGAGAGATATAATTAATGATTTTAAGACTAGTTCAAAAGAAGAAATGATAAATACCAAAGCAGCTGTGTTCACATGCATTATCTGGCTGGGTGGAACATCATGCTGGATAATGAGAGGTATAATACTGGCAAGAAAAATTAAGGTAGAAAAGCTTTTGGTAGAATACAAAAAACAATCATCAGCATCCATTACATAGACTAGTTCTTCAAAATGACTCAATTTTGTTGTGTGTAAGGAACAGAGATAAGTGTAGGTACAACCAGGTAAACATGACACAGGATCTGAGTTCAAGGAGATCAGAATTTAGAAGAGAATCAGCAAGCAACAGAGAAGAAAAAAGATAGTATCTTCGTATATGTACCATACAACTATGGGGCTTCTAGAGTGATAACAAAAGATAGAATTGTCATTTGCAAGATAAAAACATGGGATGTGACTGAAAAACCCTATTAGTTTCACCAGACTCTGCCTTTCTCCCACTATGATGCCTAATCCTTTTTCAAGTCGAAAGAACCCTCTATAACAGGAAGGATGCAAAGCAGCATCCTGCACAAATATTATCGAGAGATGGAGATTAATTCCCCCCCGCTCTTCTTGATCACATCATTGGCAGATTCAGGAAATGTTCTTTTCTTTGGGCAATTCAAGGTTTTCAGCACCAGTATGAACCAACAGACTAATTTCTGAAATCTTTTAGCAAGCAGCAAACTCAAAATTTTCAAAGGCTTACAAGGAATATAATTTTCACAACTACTCTGGAGGAACTGGGGACTGCTGTGAAATTGTTGAGTTTAGAGTTAGCAGTTCTTCACTTTTTCAAGGTTGCATACTGACCTGGTTTGAATTACACTTGACAAGGCATTGAATATCAACTGTGTAGACATCAGAGTAAGAATTAAAATTGAAAGAATTAAAATGAGCTAGAAGTTTTATTTTACTTAACTGAGGAGCCTAAGATATGATTGGTATTATAGAATAAAAAGTTTGTAAGCATTTTAGAAGAACACACCCTCCGAACATGCACGCAAAGACAAGAGTATGACTATTGGATGAGGCTGGTCTGAGTAAGATTATGGAAGATCTTTTTAAAAGTACATCTGCATGGAAAGCGTCGAGTTTGAGAAAGAAGAGATATCCATATTAGAGAACAAAAAGAGAGAAAATGTACAAGCCTGGATGTGGGGTCAGAACAGAGACAATAGAAGAAAAGAAACCACTGGGATTAAAAGAAAGGACATAGGGAAAGAAAGAAGTTGCATGACCTTAAGATAAGAAGAGATTTTAGAGCCTCAAGGATTGAAATGATGTGGCAGGGAGAATATAACAGAGGAAAGGAAAAGTCTCTAATATATTTTGACAAAGGAATCAGTAGGCCTGATTGACTGGCTTTATATGTAGACAAATGTAAAAGGCAAGATTAAGTAGAGTAAGGCTTTGATTCTGGATTACCAAAAAATAGAGTATAGGCCGTGTGTGTGTGTGTGTGTGTGTGTTTATGCGCACACATGTAGGGGGCAGGAAGCTGGGAAGAAAACAAGAAAAAGAGGGTTTTAAAACCTTAAATGTTTAAGGTATGTCTGTGTAATGTAGGGAGATGATTTTTCCTTTTTCTTCTTCCCAATTGCAGAGAGCTCATAATTATGAGCATGTTGTGCTGTGGAACTCTAACAGCCTGCTCCCTTCTACGTGGCTGAAGAGTCAAGTTCACTGTCTGTAGGGACTTGGAAAGCTCACAAGTAACAGTGGTCATTAATCACGCTGGCTAAATTCCTGAGCTAGAAACAGGAAGGTATGGAAAAGTGTAAAATTCTAGGCTTTCCCTAACTTTATTTTAACTTATCTTTTTGACAGATAAGTTCAGGTCTGAGCTTACGCTCTGTGGTTGAAAGAAGGCTTGGAAGAGCACCTGCTTTGTCTTCCATGCCAGAAATCTTAACAGCATGGAACCTCTGCGTGTTTCACACAATACAGAAAAGATATATCATAGCCATTAACCTTTCCCTTAGTTGCTGATAAAGTAAAATGGACCCATTCTTTACAGAAACACTTATGTATCTGTTCAGATAAATATTCTTCTAGCTACAATAAAGCCTATTATTTTAGAACTCCAAGATCATTCTTACAAACACACTGAGTGTCTTTAAATTCCATATGATGTGAATGCAAAAATAACACCTTAAAGGCAAAAGCACATCTGTTAATTACATTTAAACTTATCACATAAATGGAGTGAAAGTTCCCTCTCTTTTTCTCTTACCATAAACATCAAAGAATTAAATGCAGGATTCTCATTAGTAAGTTGAAGGAGATTTAAGATGACGTACTGGAAAAGGAGAATTGTAGCTGTCAAATGACTATAGCTGGCAGAAATAATTCTCCCTTTGCAATCCTTTTGAATCCAGGAATTGTACTGAAGTTCACTTTCTCCTGGAAGAGCGCCATTTTTTTTTTCCCCCTGAATACTCTCAGTTGTTATTTCTGATGCTGGACAGGAAAGACCTGCTAAGAGGGTGAAAACTTAAAAACAATTAAAAGCCATACTGAGCTGAAAAAAGTTAACATTGGCTCATTTGTGCTTTTTGTCAACTTGGTCCAACAGAACTGGTTTAACTTCTCTAAGTACAATATACTTGCAAACGCCCAATGTAGAGAGAACACTCGCCTGGGAAAAAAGCCTTCCATGAACAAGCCCAGCTGCACTGAGGAAAAGGGGGATTTTCCTGCCATGACAACTTTTTCACTGAAGAAACCAACCAGCTGCTTTAGCCAAAGTAATCATAAACTTTGTAGAATGGTCTGCATACCATCTGGCTCCTTTCGATGTCTTGGAGACTCCTTCAAAACTGGCTTTTAAAGTGAGTATTTTCCCTTGCATACCAGGTGTATTTACTATTGCCTGGAATAAATCTGGTTCGAATGGTGGGGGTGGGGGTGTTTGGAATCCTGGAAAGGACTCAACTTTTTTCAGAAATAGACTGAGAAATTGCAAATTGTTAGGATAACCAAGATCTTGGTTTTGCCATCACTTCCTTCTCAGTTTAATAATATATATATTATTAATAAATATATATATATATATATGTACTTACAAATAAAATGAGCTATCCCACTCTCTTGTTTGGCTCAGTACATTCATTATCATTTATTTAGCATGCTACATAAATTAAGTATGGAAGTATGCCAATGAGATGTTTTCTTCCTTTTGAAACCCACAAAAATAAATGATAAATTTGACTGGGGGCAAAATTTCCATCATATATCTAAGTCTCATCTCGAAACACTTTCCACATAAACTGTGGAAACAGAAAGTTCCATTCAGCTCTGAAAATCTATAAACCAAATATCAACATATCAACTATTAGGCATCTTACTAATAAGCACATCCATGTGAATAAATGTGGAATATACCTTTTTACCTAACATTTTCCTCAAGGTTATGATTTATGAAAGATCCTCATCAAAGCACTCTCTGGTAGTTCATAAAAAAATCCATATCTTATAAATTAATATTATACCACAAATGCTGCGGTAATTTAACATATTTCTTCATGTATGTTTTCCAGAAATGGAAGTTCTCCAAGAGAATGGCATGAAAGTGTTTGATTATTGTACAAATTCTTCCATACTATCCTTAACATAGAGGTACCCAACCTAAATGTTCTGATGTCAAAAAGTCATCCTCTATGCAGAAATGGGTAAGCCCTGGATCATGGGCAAATACATTTAAACTGACAATATTGGGCGGTTGAGTTTTTCATGTAATACACTCATGGTTATCTTATGAATGAGTCCTTTCACTATTGTAACTCAATAAATGAAAAGACAAATAATCCAATTTTAAAATGGGCAAGAGATACCAATACGCATTTCTCCAAGGAAGATGTACAAAGAGCCAATAATCACAGGAAAAGATGCTGAAAATCATTACTGATCAAGGAAATAAAAATCAAAACCACAAAGAGATACTACTTCAAACCCCCATGACAGATGTAATAAAACCATGAAAAAGTTCTGGAACCAGATAATGGTGATGTTTGCACAATACTATGAATGTTCTTAATGCCACTGAATTGTTTGTTTTAAAATGGTTAAAATGGTAAATTTTATGTTATGTGTATTTTACCACACACAAAAGAGAGAATAATAACAATTATTGAGGAGGATATAGAGAATTCAGAACCATAATACACTACTATTTGGAATAGAAAATGATACAACCACTTGGGGAAACAGTCTGGCAGTTCCTCAAAAGGTTAAACATAGAGTTTCCATAAGACCCAGAAATTCTACTCCTAGAAATATGCCAGAGAAATAAAATCACACATCCAAATAAAAACTTGTCCAAAAATGTTCATAGCATTATTTATAATAACCTCAATTAGAAACAATTGAAATGAATATTGACTGAACAGATAAATAAAATGTGGTATATCCGTGGAATGGACTGTTATTTGGCAGTAAAATTAAGTGAGGTACTGATATACGCTTCAATGTGGATGGATCTTAAAAACATTATATTAATTGAATGAAGCCAGTCACAAAAGATGGCACATTGTATGATTCCATTCATACTAATGTCCAGAATAGGCATATTCATAGAACCAAAAAGTAGATTAGTGGTTGCCTAGGGCTGAGGCAGGGAGGGGACTATTTTGGGTGAAATGAGGAGTGGATGTTAATGGCTATGAAGTTGCTTTTTAAGATGATGAAAATGTTGTAAAGTTAATTGTGGTGATGGTTGCACAACTCTTGTGAATGCATAAAAACAATTCAAGTTTACGCTGTAAATGGGTGAACTGTATGGTACGTAAATTATATGTCAATAAAAGTGTTATTTACAACAGAGAATGAGCCTTTTGTGGTTTGTAGAAGTTAATAAATGTTCTGTGGGAGCTTGTGTCGACACAAAGGAAGCTTTTTGGAAATGCATCTCCTATACTGATATTTCCCAAAGTTAGCTTTTTACATTTCTCCTCTAGTTGACAGTCATTATGCCACCACACACTTCCCATACTACTGTAGATATGAGAAAAGAAAAGATCGAGGTAGGAGGGAAGGAAATTGCTAGGTACATGAAGAAAGCTGATAGTAGTTGAATCAATGCCTTGGCATTGAGATGTCGTAGAAGGAGGACCTCATGTCTACCATTTGTCAAAGGGGTGGGAGCCTTGGCCCAGGTTATTTATGAGTTTGCCTGTCTTTCTAAATCCTTATGTTACTGATTGGGAAATCACAATACTCTGACAGCAATGACGTGAATATTAGTTGAAGAATCCTGAGTGAAAACTTCATAAGAAACTCCATCATTTGATCAGTACCAAGCAATCCATAAGTAAGTAATTTATCGTAATTCCCCTCCTTCTCTTCTACCTATTCTGTCCAAGTTAATATATAGGTGCTTTTCAAAATACTGCTTGTTCAAGTGTAGGATCAGTAATTATTGTCCTTCTCTTCAACTTTTACTTAAATGTCTAAGCTTCTTTATTTGCAAACAATAACAGTCTGTCTTGGTAAAGAGAGTTTGATGAAGATAAAAATAACAGACTTCCTTTTTATAAAGTATATTTTCATTGGAGAGTTGAAAATATATTCAAACTAACATAAATATATAATAACTGGTCTGTAACCATGCATTTAATAGGAAAACAGAGGGCACACAATGAGTTGATGGCTATCTGAGGTAGCATTCACATATGCAGAATCCAGTTCTTATATACGATTTGCAAAGTTCAGTAGAAAATTTCCAATCAAAGTCTTCAAAGATAATTCAAGCTAGCATGATGTCATTTCATGAATTTCCTTATTTCATTGCATAATAAAGTAGAAGTGATTGTGGTTTTAGTTTCCCACATTCTGTCAAAAATAAGTGCTGATAAAGAACATACAATTTAAAAAAGAAAAAAGCTTCCTACTATGATCACTCTCCTATAAGAGAGCAACATTTTTTATAAAATTTACTACATCTTAAGTTTCTATTCTTTTAATAATATTAATGCAATTCATCTGTTTTATCTTCCCAATTTTTTATTTAAATAAAATTATTCCGAATAAAATACACATAAAAATTGAGAAAACGAGTCTTCAGTACATTTAAACCCAATGACATCTTATTCTTATATATTAAGGTCTTGGCAACAACAATGAAACAAGAGCCACTCGAAATAGAACTGCAATTCAGTGCAGCAATATTTGCCACTCAGAGATCTGGTCCTCTCACTTAGTCTCTGATAACTTACAGTAAACTGCCCACTGGCATCTCCACTTGGAAGTCTAATGCGCATATCAAACTTATCAGGTCCACAATGATCTCCTGACCCATACCCACAATCCAGACCAACTCCTCCTGTCATCTTCTCCATACTGAAAATGGCAATGCCATTCTTCCAGTCATTCAGGTCAATCATAAGGTCACCTTTAACACCTTCCTTTTTTTAAAACCTTATGCCCAATCCATCACCAAATCTTACTAGCTCTACTTTCAAACTGTATACAAAATCCAACCATATCTCACTACCCTCTACTAATACCATTTTATTTAGATAATATTGTCTCTGATGTGAATTACTAGACTAGCCTTATAAATAATGGGCCTTTCCACTTCAGCCCACAGTCTGCTATGGTCTAGAGCAGAAGTCTCCAGTCCCCAGGCTGCGGACCAGTACTGGCCCATGGCCTGATGGAATGGGCCGCATAGCAGGAGGTGAGTGGCGGGCCAGCAAGCAAAGCTTCATCTGTATTTGCAGCTGCTCCCCAGCGTTAGCATCACCGCCTCAGCTCCACCTCAGATCATCAGACATTAGATTCTCATAGCAGCACCGGTCCCCGAAGCCAAAAAGTTTGGGGACTGCTAGTATAGTGTTCATTTCAAGTCAGGTAAATTGTGTTATCTTCTGCTCAAAATTTTTCACCTCACTCAGAATAAAAGGCAAAGTCATCACAGCGGTACATGCAAAGTCCCCTACATCTGCCTATTCCCCAACTTCTCTGACCTCTCTTACTGCTCTGTCCATCCCTCACTCTGATCACCACCTAAGGGACAGTTGCTCTTCTTTCTGTCTGGAATGCTCTTTAAACACTTATCCACATGGTTCCCTCCCTCAACTCCTAGTCAACAAGGTCTTTCCTAAGGACCTCATTTTAAATTAAAATCCCTTCCAGATCTCAACCTCTTCCTAACTTCACCTTACCAATCTTCCTTCTCTGCTTCATTTTTGTTCATATACTTAGTATCTTTTGACTTAACAGTCATTTTACTTATTGTCTAAACTCTTTATTTCATCCACATATCATTCATTTAACTTATTCTTCTTAAACTGTCTGATTCACCTCTACTAGAATGTAAACTCTATGGGGGAAGAAATTTTGGCCTTTTTAGTTCAGTGGTATATCCCTGGTGATCAGAACAGTTTCTAGTACAAAGCAGCCACTCCACAAATATCTGTTGAATAAAATGATAAATTACATATGGATGTAAAAATTCATAAGAGCAAATTAAGAATATCTGTTCATACTATTAATTATTTTCTTTAATATACTTCACAATTTCATGTCTTCAAAAATGCATTCGATTAAAAATCTCAGGATAAATGTGAGGATACCCAAGTGAATTAATTTATTTGTAGTCAATATGGCATTCAAGCTAAATTTGTCACTAGACCTACTAATCATGAATACTCATAAAAATGTTACAAACTGTCTATTTAGATTTACTTTAATAATTTTCTTATAAAATTAATCAAATGTCATTATTTGTCAACCTCTTACTTCAATCTTTGCCTTCTCAATAAATCAATTTAATAGCTCTGGCCTGAAATTGAAGTCATCTTTGATTTTCCATTTCTGTCACTCCCTCCCAAAACCAATCCATCAGCAAGCCTTGGCAGTTATTACTTAAAAGTCTACTATCATGAACCAGCCCTCAATTCTTATTGCCACTACTATCATGCCAGTCCGAGCCACCCATTTCTCCTCTGGAGAACGGCAATAGTCCCTCTATTGGTCACTGTACACACATTAGTTGTCTCTTCTAACCCATTTTCAACACCATAGCAAGAATAGATGGGGTAATAGGGATCAAATATGTGGTGAAAGAAAGAAATCTAAGTATGGGACGAGAACACACAATGCAATATATGCCTTTTGTTAAATTGTACACCTGAAACTCACTGGATTTCGTTAACCAATGCCACATAAACAAACAAACAAACGAACAAACAAATAAATATTTTTTTTTAGGGGAAGTAGTTAAATAAATCATATAGCTGGGGGAAAAAAGAATATTTTTCTTAAAGCACAGACTAGATCACAGCATTCCAGTGATTCCACTACTTAAAACTCTTCAGTTTGCTTTTATAGTAGCTCGTTGCTTTTATTTTAAACTTTCATTTGCAAATATTTTCAAACTTATAGATAAAATACAAATATAGGCAAAAGAGATGCTGCCACATACTCTTCACTCAATTTCCCCAAATGTTAAGGTCTTATTTAACTACAGTATAATTTTCAAATAAAAGAACTTTAACAAGAATATGATACTATTAACTAATTGAACACAGAGGCCGCTGGTCTGGTAATGCTACTTTGAGAGCTACTGCTCTAGGCATATTCAATTTCTCTCAGATCTCTAATCACACTAAGCCCATTCCAGCATCAGGGCCTTTCCCTCTGTCTCAAACTTTTCTCCACATCTCGGCACGTCTGGCTATTTTAGCCATTCAGGTCCATTTGGGAAAGACCTCCTGGCCATCTAGTATAAAGTAGTTTACCTGATTTATTTTCACCACAGTGGTTATCACTTTTTGATAGTTTCCCATGTATATATTTTTTGTATATTATCTATATATCCACATTACAATTTGAGCACCCCAAAAAGTGGGACCATGTTTTCTTGCTCCTGACAGTATCTCCGATATTTCAAACCATGTTTGCCAAATATAAATGTGCTGATTCTAGAAATAAATTTACCAAGGAATATTAAATCAAATTAAATAACAGTTATATAGCCGTTACTTCTATATTACCTTGCAGTTTACAATTTACTCCTATATACTTATCATCAAATCTAAAATAATTGGAAAGGTATTTATTTAAGGGTCAGAGAAACTTGATTTCATTTCCTGACCACTAAATTTTAAATCTTATCTAAGCCTTAGTTTTTTCATAAGGTATTCAAATTCAAAATCATCCAGTCAGTAAACATTAAAGCCCAAATTCAACCTATGTTTCATTTAAAGAACATTAAATTTTATAGCACGAAACTCAAATGCAAGCGCATGAGGTCAGTAACTGTATCTGTTTTATTACTTACATAATTACTAGTGCCTACTATAATATGTTCCGCAGAAGAGACACCCAATAAATACTTGTTAAATAAAATATAAACACTGCTAATATGTCATATTGTATTCATCTATATCATATTTGAGGTTCTATAGTCCACATTTTCATTTAATTTATTACAAAGGAATTACCATTGAACATAAAATTATATCTCAGTATTTTCATCCACAATATTTTGTTCTTAAGTTCCATGCCACCCAAATAGATTTATGTCTCTACATCACTCTTTAAAACAAAAACTTCAGTTAAATATCATCTCAATCCTTATCATAGAATTTTTATATTTTATTCATCATGGAATCCAAGGTTGAGTTTTACTAAATTATAAAGTCAAAAGAACAATAACCCCCTCTCACTATGTATCTTTCCTTGATGCACATTTAAACTGTCTTAAATGTGCAGCTTAAATGGGATCCAGTTACATTTTTATAACACTGTTTCATATTTTATCTGATATGCTTTAAGTTCTTAGACTTTTGAAGCTTTTGATTGTCACGTTTTAGTGTTTATAGTTTTAACATTTTCTGAGAAGCTAGTTAAAATGTATGAGTATTTCGTGCATGATCTCATACATAAACACGTGCACATACAGTAGACTATTTTTCTTTTGACATGTGTTACTATCTCTTTAAAAGACTCCCATGACAAATTCAAAAAGAGAAGAGTTACATTTAGAACAAAATCATGGTCAAGTGTAAACTGCTATAACAGCAAGTAAACTATTTCTGACTTCTATGAGCAAGTCTGCATTATCAAAGCATTTGTATGTTAGGGTGTACATGTCCATACACATTTGTTTAGCTGTCTCTTTTTCTAAATTATAATTTGTGTCTCAAATTGTATGAGAAGTTAAAGCTATGAATTTCACACCTCATTGGCATTCAGTTGTTTGAAATTATAGAAGGAAAAAAAAATCTCTGTTCCAAAGGCTTGCAAAGAGATGATATGTAAATAGCTCAAAATAAAACTATCCTACATATACATATCATCATCAGTATTGGGTGAACCACACAAGAATGCTCAAATTTGGCATTTTGATTCTATACTTAGAGACATCCAAAGGTCTGCCCTGATGTTGTGTGTGTGTGTGTGTGTGTGTGTGTGTACACGTACATACATCTTTGCAGTTGGTGGACACTGAATATAAAAAGACCTCAATGGATGTTCACTGGAAAAGTGGCTGACCTCAGATTCCACCTATTTTCTTTCTTCTCTAGAAACTACATGGTATATAATTTTAGCTTTGTTCATACACATGGATCAAAGTGAGCAATGGGGAAATAAGTGAGAAATGTAAGCTTGAGATGACAGGCTAAAAAGAAACTGAATACTTGCCTGTTTCACTGAAATAGAAAACTATTAATATGTCAAAGGATTTTAGATTAATTCTCATTTGATGCAGATATCATCTACCCAGATCTATGAAACTTTACTTACCAAAGATACTATTCATGATTTAGCTTTAAGAAACTTCTGAGATCTAATTCAACTAAGTAAGCTTATCCTAGATATGATCTCAAAAGGAAGCTGGAGGATTTGGCTCAGAAATGAGACAGACTGAAACAAAGACTAATGAAGTTTCAATGTAATGCCCGAAGCAGATTAAGGTTATGTCCATTCAGGAATGAAACAACTGATTAATTGGTAAGTGAGGAAGAGTACTGACTTGGTGGCTACTGGTCTATCCAATTTTTTACCTGTGTTTGACTTTGGAGAAATGACACTTTGAAATTTATACCTTTATTTGGTTGCTCGCATATAGGTTCAACACATTATAATTCAGAATATCAAGAATAATATCAGAAAAGACATCTGCTTGTTAAAACACAAACATTTACCAAATCACTGAGTGTCTTGAAAATATTGCACACTTGATATGTTTTACTTGACAGTCATTACTTTTTGTCATGACTGTTTAACGTAACTACCCAGGAATGATTTTTCCATCATAAACTTTATTGGAATACATTCATGACAGATTTTAAGAAAATTTCAGTTTTTACAAGAATAAATTTGATTTCCAAAATACTTACTACACAATGAAATGATGGAAATTTCCAGAAGGAATAAATATTGGCTATTCTTATTTTCTGTTCACATGGAAATCCTGATTAAATTACCTATGAACAGAAATGATATTACTTGTGTTTACAACTTTGTCTTTATAGACATTTAAAATCTATATAATTGTTTGATACGAAATTGAAATGTCACAGCCAATCCACTACAGCAGGAATTTTATTGAATCTTGTATATGTATCATTATATCAGTACAGGTATAAGTCTTCTACAAAGACTATTAAGATATCTTAATGTGTCATCTTGAACACAAATTAACACCTGACCTGGATTCTTAAATTCAAAATTATGATTTTTTGCAGTGTATTAAGGGAGCTTGTTTCTTACGTTAATAATTAATGTTTTCCAATTTATTTTCTGCCACTTGTGATCTGAACAGACCAGCGAAAGGATAAAAGCTTTTGGTAAATTTAAGAGAAACGAGTAGGTAATAGATAGAATATAAAGAGAGTGAAAAGTATATGGCTTCTATTACAGCTGATAAAAGATGTATTGGGATGAAGCCATAAAAACAATCCACAAAATCTTGGCTTTGCGACCAATCATTCCACTGGCCAGAATTCTGTGAACAACTGTGATGATTCTAACCTAGTACATCTCTCTTTCACTTATAGAAGTCAGTGATAAAGCTAAGACAAAGGCAACATGTGCCTTTATAAGAATTATCTCAGTGACTGAATAAAAACCAAAAGCCAAAATCAAACAAAAACATATGCACAGAAGAGATAGTGTTTCACTGTGGTGAAAACTATAGCAAAACATTTCCAGGTGCCTTGAACAACTGCCGTCCCGTGTACCTATTTTGGATGCCTTATAAAACTTTCTTTTATATCTCAGTTACCGTGTGAAGTGATATTTACATATGCAGCCCAACCAGACAAAAACACCCATTGATAAATTTGAGATACTATAATCACTTGTACTGTAATAGTAAAAATAACATCTCTGAATTTTTTAAAGCATCTTTCATATGAATTTATATACATTAATGCTCAAAGATGAATGAACATGTGAAATACAGAGATCTGGCTTTTTCAATCTCCATTCTTTAGATGCAGACTAGTTAAAAATACAGGTAAACACAACACAAGTGTTCTGGGACTTCCTCCCAGGTCTCCAAATCCCCAGTGCATTAGCTGCTATTTCCATCAAGCATCTACCAATGACACCTATGTAGGCTGTAAGTGAGAAATCCACCCTGAAGTGGCTGCAACTTCACTTATACTCCCATGCCCCCAAGCTGTGAAATTCTCCAGCCTGTTTGCAGGAGGTCCTGAAGGAGCTATATGTGGGGGACAGTGAGAATGCCAGATGGCAGTTTGTGAGAAAATCTGGGACCAGGGCAGTCAGCCAAAGACCAGGGACTGAATAAAAAAGGATGATCACCAAGAATATACTCCTCAACCACCACAAGTGAACGAAAGATGAATCAGGGCTCTATTCCTCATACAGGTAAAAATCCTTCACACGGTTTTTCATCCATGTACGCAACAAATAAAACTAGAATTATAAAAATTTAAGAAAGGATTTGTATTGTGCTGATTTATCTTACTTTCATCTTCTTTTCCTTCGTTAGTAGAAAAAAAAAATAGGAAGCCAATTGACAAGAGTGTAGAGGTAAACTTAGAAATAAAGCGTTTCAAAAATTTTAATTGTATCACCAAAAGCAGATGAGGAGGCTACTTCAAGAACCACTTTCTACTTGATTTGTAAGTAACAGGGGTATTTGCATTGTATTGATTATTATTGTGCGCCTTTATCACTTTTATTGTTTGCTGCAGTATAGCCCCTTTGAAGGTCTGCCAAACCACTGCGGCTTGCTCAAAAGCAGGGCTGAATTTTAATTAAGCCAAGCCAAATAGACACAGAACAGTTGAACTTGATTAGACCACTTGTCCTGATGCACACACAGAGGGCATTCAGCACACTTATTCCAATAACCGACAGAGTCGATTTATACATTTGGTGAAATTATCAAGATAAAAACCACAGTTTGTCAACATATTCCTTCTACGTAAGACTTCTTTATTTTAACCCAATAAGCCACCAAGGAGAGATGAGAGGAAAGGTAGCCAGTGAGAATATATGTAGCATAATATTCTATATTCCCTGGGAAGAAGCAGTAAATGAGTTTAGTAATTAGGATTCAATAGCATTGTTCAAGTAAAGACATTCGTGTCTGAGTACAGATTTTATTTTCAAATATTTCAACTTGAAGAAAAATTTATCACTGTATTTAGCCCAGATAAGGGAGCAGTTGGGATGTCAGAGTTTCATGATTATTATTATTATTATTTTTGATCCCTCAGGAAGAACAAAGCATCTAGGTTTCTGGCTTGAGCAGCAGAAGTGTTCCAAAATTGTTCCCACAATAACTTCTAAAATCAGCCAGCGTAATTTTCCCACAAAACATGGAGAACCGAGTCTCCGATAGGGCCACGTTTCTACAAAGCAAACTGCTGTATTAATTGACTTTGCTGCTAAATCAGACTAAGTAATCTCTGGAAAATTCTTTAAAACAACTTTTCTGTGTAAACTTTCAGATTTTTAGTAAAAGCCACACCTTCTCTAAAGGTGGAGAACTGATCATAGGCATTTCAAAGTTAAATGCACGAAGGAGATACTCTTTCCATATATATGTGTCCAGGTTGATGGATAGATTCTAAAATATGAATAAGATAATATATCTTAAGGTATCAGTGAAAATTCAAAGATAAAGTCTAAAAGTTGAAACAGAAAATCAAGGTGCAAATGCATTGCTAAGAGTGGCTCTTCCTGTGATAAATAAAAATTGCTAATCTTTAATGGAATTTTGCACTTTACTTCCCAACTTCCTAATACCAATTGACTACACTTAATCCTAAAAATATAATCCTTCCCCTGTGATTAGCAAAATAAGAATTCAGTAAATTTCTAAATAAAATGGATTCTTTTTTCTTTGCAGGAAAGCAAATGGGATTTTAAAAAGAAAACAGAATTAAAGTTCTCATCCTTGACAATGGCAAGAAAAACGAGCTACTTCAACTACTTTTTGTCTATTGCAATTTCACTCTTCGTTCCTGTCTATATGACAAAAGAAAATAGTTTCTTGATA
This sequence comes from Pteropus medius, assembly GCF_902729225.1. Taxonomy (NCBI): domain Eukaryota; kingdom Metazoa; phylum Chordata; class Mammalia; order Chiroptera; family Pteropodidae; genus Pteropus; species Pteropus medius. The sequence goes on along the minus strand of NW_024355203.1, from coordinate 1,335,098 downwards.
ATTCAACTAAAATCCCTGATAAATATACTTTTAAAAATAAGTCATTCACTGGGAAAAATATGGACTTTGAAGCCAGATCATTCTGAGTTGGAATCTTATCTCTGCAATTTCCTAGCTACATTATTTAGTTCAAGTTACTTAACCTCCATTTTATCAGGTAGAAATAACACCTTGGGAACAAAGATAATACATAAAAAGTATTTCATTTAATTTCTACATAATGAATTTTTAAATGAAGTCTTTAATGTGTAAGAGTTGAATAGATTCACATGATAAATAGCAGGTTTCCATTCCATAAGACCTAGCGTTTATTTTTAGAATGCTCAATCAGATCTTAACTCTTAGGCATAACAACATTGAGGATGTTGAAGTATTGGCACGTTGTACATACTATTTGATTTTGTAATTTCTCTTCTCAATGGAGTCCACTATCTACCAGTTTATGTTTAATGCTTAAGACCCACATGAGACTAATGTGACATGTACGATTTGCATGTGTCTATGTTATCAACATAAGCATTTCATTTTTTATTTTCTACTCATTTTAATAAAATAAATGGACAAGTTTTTTGAAATGCAAATAATTGCACCGCTAGTGCTCCTTCGGCAGAGAGAGAAGTGCTACTCAATCTCAACTGTTGATTGGCATTCAGCACTTTCTTGGAATAACATTAAGTCTTCATTTCACATCTGCTATTCAAAAGGTCTGACTGTGGTTAACCAAAGGCCATATATGAATGGCAATATATTCTATATATAATGATAGATTATGCTGAAGTCAAGTCTATAAAACATTAAGGAAAATCTCTGTGCATATGTGTTATTCTGTATTTTATATAGGACTTAGTTTCTAATAACCATGCATTAGTATATTATCCTTATCCTACTACACTCTGTCATTCAACACCATTTATTTCTCTATTACAGTGATCCCAGTTGGTACTTTTATATTTATGTTATGGGTTTTGTTGTATTGTACCTCTCCTGTACCTTGTGGGCTCTATATGGGCAAGGGCCACCATCTTTTTAAATTAGCAATGCATGTAAACTGTTTTTAAAACAGTGCCTAACAAGCAGAGCTCAACAAATATTTGTTGAATGAATCCCAAATGAATAAAACCTAAAGTCTAAAATATAAACTCCCAATTCAGGAAAGATGGAGGACATCTGTTCTTTGTTTGTTTGTTTGTTTGTTGTCTTTCCCCTGCTAATTACTTTCACTTACAAAGTAATGTGCACATTGGTATGAATCCTATCCAGTGTATAGTTATTATTCAATTTTTCACCAGATCAAAGAAGTAGAAGAGACCTTGAGATGTTATTCTTGCCTTGAGATATTGCTACTACTCAATGCATTCAGTAAACATTAGCTTTTCTTAAAACTCTAGAGGCCTCATGAAATTCAGATTAGAAATAATCTTGCCTAGAGGGCAGAAAAAGGGTGACATCTATAAACGATTCTAATATATAACCCAAAGTTAGACCTTACAAATATTTATTCTTATGGCAGATAGCAATTTTTGAACTTACAATTACAGCCTGCCCCATCCTCTCTCTGGAGATGAGGGGTTTGTGTTTAGTGTTCTCAGTCAGGGACCTATTGATATATGAGTTGGGATAATGGGTACAGAGGCAGAACTGCAAAGGCTAGAACAAAGGTGGAATGAGGTGAGGGGGCCAGTGAGAGAGGGGAGGGTACATGATATGAAAAGATCAGTTGAGGGGTGTATCTGGAGGGGAAGGGAGAAGATAACACTGAAAGATGATAAGAGGTCTTCGAGGAGAGAAATGAGTAAAGCGGATCCCTAAATATTTTGGCCACTCTTCCAAAAAATTAGTAACTACCAAATTTGTTTTGGTTGTTTCCTTTTTCTATGATTGTTGGTAAATATAGGATTTCTGTTTCTTTGTAGTATGCCACTGGCCTGAGAATGACAGTGGCCTAACCCTGTGCAAGTTACCATCTTAACAGTAGTTTTGAAGTCTCTAAGTATTGCTGTTCTGTCCAGTATAAAAGCCAATAGCCACATGTGGCTATTTAAAATTAAATTAATAAAATTTAAATAGAATTAAAAATTCAGTCTCAGGTCAATTGCACTAAACACATTTCAAGTGTTCAAAAGCTACATGTGGCTAGTAACTAGTGACTTCCACACTGGACAGCGCAGATACAATTTCCATCATGATAGAAAATTCTATTGGACAGTACTGTTCTAGAACTTTGGCCTTATGTCTCATACAAGCTATTAAAATGTTTTGGTCCTATGAGTAGCATAAAGAAGAAACTTTATCATTATTTATTCTACTTAAAGTAGTAAATGTAAAATTTTGACAATGGCAACACATTTTTATGTTTTCAGTATACTAATGTCCAGAGATTTCAAGTAATTTCTACTTCTGTTGTTGAAACTTTTGTTAACGGATTTTTGTGATATAGTCTTATTGCCTCCCTATATTAATTGGGTACTTATTATTCAGGATTATGTTTTTCTAATCTATTAAACCATGCAGAAACTTTTAAAAATTATGGTCAAAGCTACTAAGTGGATCAGATAAATACCAAAAACTTAATAATTATATTTTGTGTCATGATTTTTGTTTATATCGGGATAACATGATATGAAAGTATAATGCAGTACTGATTAAAATATACAAAAAATTTGTGAACAAAAATGCCCTCAAAAGATGAACCCCAAGATCAGTGTGAATTGTAAACTTCTAAATATGGCTGAGACAGAAGGAAATATATTGCTCCTAAGTTAATGCTAATCCTTAGTAAATCATAAGTCACAAGGGAAGAGAACCCAGGAAAACATGCCTTAGATTAGAGCTGTTGCTAGAGGAGCATTAAAAGTAGAAAGAGGCAGTGATAAACATTTGGGTAACTTTAATACTGTTTTAGACAAAGGAGGGGGAGTTGCCAAGAGGGTTGTAAAAACGTAAGGGATGAGAATCCCAGGGCCTCCTTGGAGTAGATTTCTCTGACATCTACATACAGAAGGGAGAAAATCCCTGTATGAACAAGTACCAATGGAAGGACAAGATTTTAGTCTGAGAGCCACTCTGGCCACCCAAGTAACTGAAATAATTCTAAGGTGGGCAGGAAGATGGAAGCTTTAGCAAAATAAATAATAGTCAAGGATCCAGCCAAACCAAATGATAAACATGTTTATTTCATACACAAAGAAGTTACTTAAAATGGCTAAAACATATTTACATTATATGTAATAATAGTTGAATTCAAGATTCTTTATGGTTAAAATGTACAGTTCTCTAGTTAAGAATGATGTTGTCATGTTTAAAACCTTTGAACAAGAAGAACTAAGTAAAGAACCAGGAAAGTTGATGACACTTTCTGGTAGAAGCACTGACCCTGTGGTCAGATTTTTGCATTTCAGTATTGACCTCACGATCCAAGGTGCATAATTTAATGTACTGCTGCTTTTATTTGTCTTCAGGAAACTGAAATCTATCTCAAGCTCTCTCAAAAGTGAAATGTTAAAAATAAATGAAATATATACTCTTATTAGATTACAAGCTTCCATAAAAAGAAAGGTATTGAATGCAAACAGTGTGGTGTTATATTCTGATTACTGGAGAACACCATATGAATAATAATATCTACTGAGTGATTTTTGTATTCTAAGTACATTACATGTAATGACTTCACTAATCCTCACAACTCTTGTCAAGTTGGAAGGTGAGCTAGGAATAAGAAATATGTAGGTACCATAATTATCTTCATATTATAAACGATGAAATTGTAAGACAGAAGCCAACTTTTGATCCCAGTGCTCACATGTTGGTTCCAGAAGAGCTTTCTCACAAATGATTCCCAGAGGATATCAGCAAAGAGTCAGGTAGCACTACTGGAAAATAACTGCAAACCTAAGTAGGCAATGGATACACAGCACCTACACTGAACCTGTTGTATTTGGAACAATGAAATTGAAAAAGAAACCAGACACTCTATACTCCCTTCAAATTTTAACTGATTGGTTCTCAAAAAAAAAAAAAAAAAAAAAAGTAAAGAAAAGAGCCATCAAATTAGAGGGATATGTGCTTTATCCCTCAGTTCTTCTCAAAGAGCTTGATGTATTGTAAGGTTTCAATAAATGTTTAATGCATATGCATGGACAGGATGGCATAGGACAGAGACAGTCGCTAGGTTGAAACCCAAAAGCAGTCGTGGAGAGGAGTTTGGGGAGTGAGACAGGCAAAGTGGGAAGGAGGGCTACGTGAAAGAGACAGCAGCACTGCTGGGCCTTAAATGATGAGCAGGGTTTCAAGAGCTAGAGGAAGTTAGGGGCTGGGTTTAGGTTGGGTTACTAAAAGGCCAAGTGAAAACGAGCTAAAAAAAAAAAAAAAGGTACAGGCTTCCCTTCAGTCCTTCCTCAAACCGCTGATGAACACGATTTACAGGCCGGAGCCTTATCACAGCATTGAAGAAGAATATCTGCATTTTCATCACATTTAGGAGGGCAAATAGAAAAAAAAAAAAGCTGGACGAAAAGAACAAGCCATAATATGGACCATCATGCAATACGGACATCCTACTAAGGAGTGTGGGAGAGGCACAAATAGTCTGCATTATCTTGCCAACGAGATGTTAAGTGCCTTGAGAGAGGAACCATATCTTTAAACATTTTTAAATGCCTTAATATTTTTTCTTGCATATAACTGGTAATCAGCAAATAATGATTTGAGAAGTGGTATGGTATAATAGAAAAGGTATCGGTTTAGGAGTCTTCAAATAGAATTGTTTCAATTTCCTTGTCTATAAAAATCAAACAAAAAAGAATGTTAGATCATTTTAGGGTTCTTTTAGATGTATTCATTAAAAATCCATGATTAAGATTATTTAGCATCACTGTTAATAAAAAGTTCTCCTTTGAGAGGCATGGTGTGATGGGCAAGAAAGCGCATCTGGCCTTTTGTCAAGTCAGCCTACTAGAAGCCTTGCTCATTCTACCTGCAACATTGGGCTAAGCACAATTTATCAGATTTCAGATGTCTGACCCCTGGGGCTTAGCAGCTTTCCTTGTGGGACAGGCTGGAAATAAGGAACATATATGCTGTTAAAAAAATAATAATAATAAATAAAAAAAAGGAAAGAAAAGAAAGAGAAAATAAACTACCTAGGTGACTCAGATATGCACTTGTCCTCAACCCAACTGCAAAACCCTTCATGACAGAAAACTCTTGCTCTAGAGTCTTTCAGTTAAAAAGCCAAATTTACAAACCAATTACAATCATCATAAATGGGCAAATTTGGCAAACAGTAGACAGAGTGAGATTTATGATCTGTCCTAGGGGGAGTCCAACTCCAGGTTTCACGTATTGGATAAAGCACTTCTATGGGAGAGTCATATCAGAAATGAGATTGCTAATATTGGTGGAATAATTTAAACAGAGGACTTAGCACCAAATTAACATCATAAACATCACATGCATTAAAAAAAAAACAAAAAACGAAAAAACAACATTTGACTTGACATATAAGTGCCTAAGACTGGTCAGTAACATTTAGTGGAGTGGAAATATAATCTAGATTAATCTGTAATGGTGTGCTGGAAGAGACATCAATTTCAAGAGGTGAGAACATTGGCGTGGCAGAGAAATTGGTTTCTTCACTCCTTCATAAAGGATTGGAGAAAGGAGAAGAGAACTCCCTCCAAGTGACAGAGAACCTCAATGAATAAGCCATGTTTCTCGTGGGAGTCAAGACAATTTGCATGTTTTGTGATTGATATGGAGCAAGGTCATAAATCACATCAAGTCTCAGTTCAAAGCCTCTGCTATCTCAGACACAAAAAGAGGGACATTTGTTCTCTATACCTCAAGTATTCACATTGCTCAAATGCACTATAATTTCAGGAATGATCTGAAAATATCCATCAGTCAGCACTGCTGAAGTTGGAACACAGAAAACTCTATCATTGAAAATCATTTACTCTTTGATGTAGTGGATTGAGGGCTTCAGGTATTTTCAACTTCTGAAATAGTTAATGGGCTTTTTATCAACATGCTTTACTTTTCCCATAACATGTTCCCATAACCAAGGGGAAAACAAAAACAAGAGCCACCACAACAAACTTGTTACCCAGGAGATAGAAATACATATTTAGTGTGCTGGTAATTTTTCTGACTCTCTGTTTTCAGAAATATAATTAGTTCCTTTTTGCTTCAGGATTGCTGATTTTGCTTTCAGATTAAGGCTAATGTTAAAAGTGAGAGCAAGAGAAACAAAATGTATTCTCCACGGAGAGTAATTCTATTACCATTGCTGGACCAATCTTGTAGCTAAGAGGTACATTCTTTCAAGAAGAAAAATTGCCTCTACGCAAATAATGACTGCATATTCTATCTCTAAGTGTAAAAAGTAATGATGACATAATTAGCCTTAGAAACTCGTGAATTACTAACAGGCAGCATAAAACAGGGCAAAAAGGAAACTGCTAATGCCTGGCTGCATGTGAAAATATCTTGAATAAAGTATAAGAAAATTCATATTGTTGCATTCTTAAAAATGTCAAAAGAGAAAATAGTCTCTGAAAGTAGGAGAATGAGGAGCTATCCAAGTGAGTTCATGAGGCCCCTTCGTTCCTTAATTCTCCTTCCTCACTGTCACTCTCTCCAATATATGAGTCATCATAACTTATGGTACTTTAAGTATCCATTGAAAATAATTCTCTCACCATTTTGGCCTAGTAATTCACGGAGCTCCTTGACTCCAGAGATCCTGTCTTCTACCCTGCCTTGGCCACTTGGTCTCATGGTCATACCCTAGATTTGGTCACAAGATCAGCTTTAAGCATCATGCTTTCTAACCTCCTAGGTTTCCAGCTGACTCTATCTAGTATCCCTATTCTAACAATTCCTTGATATCACCATATCATGCAATTAATTCATTCTACTGACTCTTCACCATTTTTACATCCTTCACCTCCTTACTTTTCTTCTTATGAAGCCTAAACTCCATGGTTTTTCATTATAACTACTTTCTTCCATATATTCTCTAATCTCTTTGCCTCCTCTCACTTCTGGACCTCATTTAATAAATCTCAAACCCTGTTACAGCCAACTGAATCTTCTGGAGGAAAACACGCAATCATTCTGACTAGTCTCATTTTTAATTCATGAACACTAACTTCAAGTTGGCTCTTATCATGACCCAGCGATTTTACTGTATTTCTCTGGTGACACCTCCTATATTTCTAGATAAATAGTTCTCAAATTTGCCTGCATTTGGGGAAATTTTTAAAAAGTGCTAAAGTCAGCCATCACCCCAAGATTCTGAGTTGATTGATCATGACTGCAGTCTAGGCACTGGAAGTTTTAAATGGTCCCTCAGGTAATTCTAAGGTGAGCAAAGTTCAAGAAGCCCCTGTCTTGATGACTGCTGTATTCTCCTCTTCTTCAAACCTCCAAGATCTCCTTTCCCAGTCTCAGTTGGTGACACTATTTCCCATTTATCTGAGAAAATTGAAGCAATCAGTAAAGAATTGTTCCCCAGCCCCCTGTCACCACATCTGCCCACGTGCCTGCACTGATGCCCAACATCACAGATCACCAGTGTGTTTTGCTATTATTACAGGTCTCACCTTGTGTGTTCCAGATTCCATCCACTGTCGCCTACACAGGGACACAGCTCCGGCAATTAGCCCCACTGTCTCTTGCATCACCAATTTCTCCCTCGCTTCTAGTTATTCCCATGAATACTTTATGCTATTATTTTCCCATCCATCTTAAAAACACCTGTTCTTGACTCCATTTCCCACCCACAGTTACAGCCCCATTTCTCGGCTCCCCTTTAAAAGTGAGACTTGTTATAGCAGTTGCTATTACCTCCAATTCTCTTCCTTAATTCTCTCTTGACCCAAATACTTCTTTCAATTATGCTTTCTCTCCCAACATTCCCTGAAATTGCTCTTGTCAAGGTCACTAAAGGCTACCAGGTTGTTAAATGTAATAGTGAATTCTTAGGTCTCATCTCTTTTGACAAGTCAGCTGCATTTGATACAATCGAGAACTCCTTCCTCCTTGAAACAGTTATTTATTTGACTACTTGAATAGGGATCTGCAAACCACAGCCTGTGGATCAAATCAAAACTGATCCCTGTTGTTGAAAATAAAGTTTTACTGGAACACAACCAGGTTCACTTTGTTTACCTACTACCTATGGCTTCTTTCTGCTAAAAGAGTTTTGTTGTTGTAGAAGAGTCCATGTGACTGGCAAAGTCTAAAATATTTACTGTCTGGCCCTTTACAAAAGCACATTGACAATGATCCCTTCCTCTACACCCATTCCTCCTGAAGTTTTTCATATCTCAGTAAATGACAACTCTATACTCCCAAATGTTCAAGCCCCAAATCCTGTATTCTCCCTTGACTTTCTTTTCTTTCACGCCATCTACATAACTCCTTAGCAACTTCTCCTGCTCAATCTTCAAAATATATTCACATTTCAATCACTTCTCGCCACCTCCACTGCTGCTATCCTGGAACAAGCCATCATCACTTCTTGCTTAAACTATTAAATAGATTCATAACCGGTCTCCTTTTTCTTTTCCTTGTCACTCTCCTCAACTTTACATACCACCTGCCCTCAGATTACTCTCTATATAGAAACCAGGATGGTCCTTTAAAACCCCTGTCAGATGACTTTATGCCATTTTCAAAGCTTTGAATTTACTTTCTATTTTACTCTATTAACACTCTTAACCTGCAAAGACCTACACAATTTTTTTGAACTTATCTTCTACTCCTCCTCCATCCTTTACTTTAGCTCGGCCATTCAGCTTTCCAAGCTCTTCCCAGGCATCTTCATTCCTCATGGCCTTAGCATGCTGTTACCTTTGCCTGGAGTGCTCTTCCCTGAGACTTTCTCATGCTTTAATCCCTTATCTCCTCCTGTCCTTTCTCAAATATCACCGACTCACAGAAGTCTTCCACGTCCATCTTACTTAAAATTGCAGGCCCCTCCCAGTATTCCATATCTCACCTTCCTGCTTTATCTTTTACCAATGTATTTAGAACCATCTTTTTAAGATCTTTTACATTTTACATATTTATTTATTTTAGGTATCTTTACATTACAATATGGTCTCCATGGCGGTAAGATTGTTATGTATTCTGTTTATTGCTGAATCCCTGATGATAAAAAGGCATTTAGGAGGTTCTCATGCATATATGGTGATTGAATTCATATTTGGAGTTGCAAGAAGACAATCAATTGTAAAGTTGCTCAAATTTCTTCTTTGCCTTTCAACTTTCATTCAATACATTCCAAAAAAGCACTCGTACCCTAATTCTTTTGAGTTCATTTAAAATATTTACTGATCTCACGTTTGTGCCAGGTTTATATTAGGATGAAGAAAAATGACTTAGGTCAATGCCATTTAATGTGATAGAGCAACTAAAGTACTACGAGGCCCAGGGAGTGCTCAATCTAGAGAACTCAAAAAGGGCTATGCAGAGGAGACAACCCATTTGCTATCTTCAAAGATCACTTGGCATTTCCCAGGCAATCCAGGATTGACAAAAAGGTAGGGAGAGCGCAGCGAGAGTGAATATCACAAGAAAAGAAGTAGAGATATGAAACCAGTATTAACTACAATACTTCTATACAACCAAACCATACTGTGTGTTTGGAAAGGGGAGCAAAAGGCAGGGCATGAAACTGAAGAAAGGAGGATTGACCACATTACAAAAGACCTTATCTTAACATGTTGAGGGGTAGGAACATAATTCTCTTAAATGCAAATTACCTTGAAATTTATGGTTAAATATCTCTAAATAAAACATACTTTTGGAGTAGATATAGAAAACTTTTATGTTCCACTTCACATGCATTTAAAATGTGTATGCACATTCTATGTTCATTTATTTACCTACCTTTATATCTATACTAATGGACCACTACCTCTATCTCCCTCTCCCTATACTTCTCTCCAAATAAACGTACTATATCCACATTATACTATACAAAGGAGTTAATCATTCATCAGTTTTAAACTGACCAACATTCAGGGATGAGAGGCAGACAGTATAGTAGTAAGGACTAGGCCTACCACTTACAAGCTAAACGGCACAGATTAAGTTTCTTAATCCCTCTGTGTATTAGTCTCTTCATTTATAAAACAAGAAAAATAACACCTGCCCTCACAGGAATTGCTCTAAGGATGAAAAGAGGAAATGGAAAAAATCTATTAAAATATAAATGCTATAAAAATGATAGTAGTAGTAATAGTAGCACTAAAGGAAACAGTTCAAAGTTTACTTTTATGAGATCTTGATAGAGGTTTCTTTAGCTAATCTCAAACTAGAGCTCAGTTTTTACAACTGGGTCACAAATTCAATAAAAGAGATATACATAAAAAGCAGCACAATAACATCTGTGTTAATTTTTCGTTAAAGAATCAGCTTAACAAATCCTTATTGACAACTACCCTTAATAATTAAACAGCCAAAATTTAATGTTCATCAAATACAATTTACTATACTTACATTTATTATCTGATTTAATCATCATGAAGTCCCTTTGAGATAAATACTATTTCTTATTTACATTTTAGAAATGTCAAAAAGGAAACAGAGTTTCAGTAACGTGTAGTCATCACGCAGCAGACTTACATAAAAGCCAGGAGTCCCAGTAAATCCTACAGCAGTGCCAGCATCTGTCACCAGTACACCAATTTGTTCTAAACACACGGCCTCTTCTCCAAGCCCATAGTAGGGCCTCATAAAATTTGTGTTTAAGTGGAATTATATGATCAACTCACTGATTATAGCACAACCATAAAACAAACATGAATTCTCTCCAGAGAAGTCTCATTCAACTTATCAAAATTAACATTGTGTCCTGAGCCAGACTATAAATAAAAAGAATACATTGTGAGTTTCTCAAAAACAGCGACAGTACTTGGTTCATCTTAACTAAACAGTTTTCATAAAGTAGACACAAAAAGTATTTATTGATTAAATAAACCAGAGGCTATGCATAATACAGACACATGAGTTTTTAAAAGAGTAATAATTATTATAATCAGCATGTATAAAGAAGCCTAGGCTGATGGGCTCTGCAAAATTACGGAGTCGTTCAATTTACAAGTTGGATATTTGTTTAAAAAAAATAAAAAAACTTGAGCTGAAGACAGAACTTGCATCAATGGTACACAATAGAAGAAAACTAATGAAAAAATATAAGTCTAGCCCTAACCCTATTTACCTAATCAGTCAGAGAAGGTCCAATCAACCATATCCAGTAGACCCAAGGCTAGAATTAAGGTGTTCTTTGCAAAAAAAAAAAGCTGATTACAGTGGAAAATTTTAAATAAAGAGCCAGTGAAAATGACTTTAAGGAAATACATCTTGAATAACCAATTAAAACTATTCTATTTTTTTTTTTTTTTTTTAGGCAAAGCAATCCTTGGTTGACCTCACAGATTGCAAGGACCTTGTCAGCTTATGATCCCTTATTTTTTTTATTCTTTACACCTACAATACCTGGTATTCCTAGGTGATCTCCCATTCAAGTACTAACCAGGCCCGACTCTGCTTAGCTTCCTAGATCAGACACGATCAGGCTTGTTCAGGGTGGCATGGCCGTGGACTCTCAACTATTCTACCACATGCGAAATTATACTCTTGATTAACGTGATGCTTTTGGTTTAATTTCTAAAGTGACTTACAAAAACAAAGAGTGGTGTGTATAGTTTAATGCTATTGCCAAAATGCATTGAGTTGAGGTGAATAGAGAATCCATTCATTCAACAAGTACTTATGAGCAGGTACAATGGGGCAGTTTTGTGCTATGGAAGAGAAAGTAAGTGTTCTGTCCTCAAGAAGATGGTAAGTTTTGAATACATAAATGAATGATTATAATAAAATGAGATGGATGCCGTAATAGAAGTATGAACCATTTGCTCTGAAACATCGCAGTTGTAAAAGAAAAAAAAAAAAAGGGTAAAAGAGACTTCAGAAAGGAAGAAACATTTAAACAGAACCTTGATGAATGAGTAGATGTTATCTAAATAAGAAATGACTCCAAAGAGAACACCAACAGAGGAAAGGGCATGAACACTGAAAAAAAGTCTGACAGATTTAAATCATGGTAAATAGGGTTGAATGTGGATAAGATGTACAAGGAGGTAAATGTGGCAGGTGATGAATCTATAAAGGTAGGATAGGTCAAGTTTACATAGAACTATGTTGTAATGAAAATTGCCTGTGCTCTGCAGTCATAGGACATGTTTTGAATTCTAGTTCTGTTCCTTACACCTGCTCTTTGAACTTGGAAAGATATTTAACCTTTCTGTGTATCAAATTCCTGTTTAGCAAAACAAGAGGTAATTCATACCTCACATCCAAAGGTTAGTTTGGAATCTAGAGATAATTGTTATGTGCCTCGTAATATATTTCTTAATAAATACTAACAATGGTAATTAAGTTCTTTAAATCTATGCTAAAATTTTTGGATTTCAGTGGGTAGACAACAAAGAGCTCTGGACTCTTTTTAAACAAGGAAGTGACTGTTTTAGTAAGATCTCCCTGACACAATATGAATGATGGACTGAGGAAAATGACAGAGAAATCAATCAGCAGCTCGGGCAAAAGCACAAGTGGCTTTGAAATAAAACACCAGTAGTAAACATGAAAAGAAAGAAGTAGGCATAGAGTTTGATGGTTTAATTGACTGGATGTGGTGACCAATTAGATGTGAGATTATAAAGTTTATCATACTAATTATTGTTCCTGAAAAAAAAATAGAAACTTTAAAGTTACAGAAGTTAGACATAAAAACATAGAGTTGTTTTCTGTCTTTGTCTATGTTGGAAGCCATAAGCATAACCTCCTTTCAATGCCCCCTTCCATCATCAAATAAAAAAGGTTCAATTTCCATCCTTGAACACAGATAGGTCCACTTAATTTCTATGCTAAACTTGCAATTCTCCTTACCTTCTTCTGCAAACATACACACACCATTTCACTTGCATCTCATTGATTGTTCTGCCAAATCCTAGGTTACATTTTTCTTAGAAGCTTAAATGATTAATGAATTCTTCCAAGACTAATGAGCTCCGTATAAGAGAGATCTAGTGTTGCTCAATAATTTGGTACTCTACCCATGTATTAGTGAGAAAACACAGCCATGCATTGATTATTGCTAATGATATCATGTTGCCTGAGCACCTGCACTCCTTGTCTTATGTTTGCAGGTCATTTGGGACTTATAGATTACCTGCTAGAGATTACAAAGTAGAACCTCAGTGGCAGTGGCAGCACATTCCCTTTGACTACAATGTACTGCTTTATAGAGAATTCTGAACTTGTTACACCAAAAACATTCCTCTTTTTTTTTTTGTCCACGCATTTTAACAATATGAAAAAAAATCACTCAGAATTTTCCAATTGCTTGGTACATTATGAAAACTTTATAAATAACTTAGAGGTGAAGATAGGGAAGGAGGACAACACCCTGGTTTCCTAAGATGGTTTTGCTTTGGTAAAACAATATAGCTGTGCAGTTGGCAGTTGCTAGTTACTGAGATGGTTGTGAAACAGGCAATCCATCACATCAGCCAAGAAATCAAGTTAAACGAGTTAAAATTTCAAGGGATTTTTCAAAATCAGGGAGAGCAGTGTGGTTTAATTATATTGAAAATCCTATACTTCTCTTTCCTTTTTGATTTTTTTGTGGGACTAAATATGCAAGGTACTAGAGTATGTATGCCATATATAAATATTCTACATGTACTCTTTTAGATTGATGCTACATGGCTGAAAAACAAATAGGATGGCTGGGAGAAATGAAAATGGTATATATAAATAGTTTTGATAAAGTATGTCAGGATAAGTAGGGTCTTTTAAAGACAAATCTTTGAGAACATTCTCTTAAGGGCTTATAATTTCAATGCTACTATTGCTTTTTATTTTGCATCCATAAGCTATACAAGCAAATGGTATTTAATTATGATATTCGAATTTATTTAGATTTTAAGATTGCTTAAGGAGTTACAAATTTGTAAACCATAGAAGATTAGAATACCAATAGACAAAATCAGAACTTTTATGTTCTCATATAATCAGCATGCTAACTGATACACGGTACACATTCACTATTTGTTGAATGAATTAACTAGCTGTTCCTGGTATACCAATTTAGTTAATTTCTAAACTCTTATAAAGGAGTGAAACTTGCTTATATATCATAAATTATGTAGATGTCTAACCATTATGCTATACAATTGAAACTAATATAAAATATTAAATGCCAACTATAATTGAAAAAAATTTAAAAAGGGGAAGCAAGGAAAAGGGGAATAAAAGGCTCAAATTTCCAGTTACAAAATAAGTAAGCCATGGAGATGTAATTAATAATATTGTACTAACATTGTACGGTGTCAGATGGTTACTAGACTTATCATGGTAATCACTTCTTTAGGTATACAAATATTAAATAACTATGGTGAACACCTGAAACTAATATTATATATTAGCTATATTTTAATAAAAATTCTAAAAAATATGTTTTTAGTTTTATATCCCACATATAAGTGAAATCATAAAACTGAAAGCAACAAACAAATAAGACAAATAAAAATTCATAGACACAGACAACAGTTTAATGGTTACCAGAGAGAAAGGGGGGAGAGGGAAGGTAGGTAAGGATAAAAGGGGTCAGATACATGGTGATGGAAAGAGATTTGACTTTGGATGGTGAACACAAAGTGCAATATACAAATGATGTATTACTGAATTGTACACTTTAAAACTATGTAATTTTATTAACCAATGTAACCACAATAAATTTAATTAAAAAAGTGATTATCCCCTCTTTGATAGCTGAAGTAAAACAGTGTTAAGATCAATGGAAATAAAATAAACAAAAACATTGTCTATACAAAGTTCAAAATATACAGTGCTACATAGAAAATATATACTCCTGAATATCTGAGAATAAAATTTCTCTGTTTTATAAAGAAACTAACACTAGTGAGAAAAACAGCTAATGCTACTGCTGTGACAGTCTAATAGCTATAAATTTTTTCATTGGCTTTACCAAGGCCAGCCAAGATTACAAACCTAACAAACATCATCACAGAAATTAAAGTACATGAATAGGTGGGATTAAGAAATAAGTATGTGGCTATTAAATTATTATGCTCTAAATCTTCTAAAAACTAAATAAAAATGCCTACACTGAATAAAAGAGGTACTACATAAGGGCAAGCTGGCTTATAACAATGCCTTGAAATTCAATATTGTGCCTGAATAACTCAATTTACATCTCTAAATCTCTTGTGATTGAAACTACAAAGCCTGTGACTTTAAGAAGAAAATTCAGGAAGCCAGACTGAGAAACAGCATGCTTTAATGGTATAGGGAAAGTTCTAGAATACCAAAATTAATTCAAAAACACATTTTCTCTGTAGGTTTTGGTAAGTAAGCTAAACCCAGGATTGGACATCTTTTTTTTTAAAAGAATGAACGAAAGAATGAATGACTCTATCTAAAAATTCATCAGCATCACACCCAGCAAGATATAGTTTAAGGCAGGTTGGAAACTATATGTTTTAGATTTTATCCTTACTGAATTATATATTCTCAATTAGTTGGCTTGGCCATATAGCAGATGGCCTTGATGCAAAAGCCAAAGTATGTGAGATGGATGGATGGATGCATGGAGAGACAGCTTTTATAAAAGGAAAAAAAAAACTTTTCCATTATTAAAAATTGCTTTTTATTGATTAATTAGTCAATAAAAGTACATACAATACGTAATCAGTTTAACAACTAATTCCTTCTAAAGATATATAAGGAAGAAAAAAAAACCTATATGTCTGCCATTGTTACAGGTTTGGCATTGCCTCTCCAAATTTG
>NW_024355203.1:1204077-1319202 GCF_902729225.1 Pteropus medius | reverse complement strand
AGGAAGAAAAAAAAACCTATATGTCTGCCATTGTTACAGGTTTGGCATTGCCTCTCCAAATTTGTGTGTGTGTGTGTGTGTGTGTGTATGCGTGCACATACATATGAATTTGCTTAACATTTGTATAATTTTAATTCCTGCATTTTCCTCATAAAATTGAATGTTGAACATTGCCTCTATAATTACTATATACTTGAACTTTATTTTCCTTCTACATAATGTTTAACTCTTACATTATAGAAACACAGAGATTTAATAACCATTTCTTTGGGTTATTACAAAATCTTCTTACAATTATATTTTCTACTTTTATCTTCCTAGTAGTCCTGTGAAAGAGACCTTATTATCCCCATTTTGCACTTCGGTCAAAAAAGGCTCAGGGACATATATGCCTGCTTGAGGTCACAGAGTCAGAAAATGGCAGAATCAAAACTTCCATACAATGAGTTACAGATATGAAGTAACTCACGATTTGCAGTTCTGAACTTCCATAAACTTGTTAGACCTGACATCACTTTGTACTTGAACACCCCATATTAATAACAAACTAAACATCATTAACCTAATACTTCTATACAGAACTAATTAACTAATGACTTATGGAACTAATGGCTCCTGCTAATGCTTGTCAGTATTCTAAGCACCTTCAAAATAAACTATGGGATTTTTATTATTTGTTATTTCTTTATTAAAATTATTGGGGTGACACTAACAAAATCCAATAAGTTTCAAGTGTATCATTGAACAGTAAGTCGTATATATACTACATTGTATGTTCACCACCTAGAGTTAGATTTCCTCTATGGAATTTTTTAAAAGGCCAATAGCTTATAATTGCACATTAGGTTTTATAAAGGAAATCTTTGCCTAAGAGACATTCAAAATTACATTTTAGATAACTCTTGTAAAGAAGAAATTCACCCTTTTGTTTCTCCACATGCAGAAAGCATGCCATCTGGCCCCACTGCTCTTAGCAAAACCTGAGAAAAGAATGTGGGAATCCACTTATAGTGACTGAGGGCAGACACTACAGGGACCAAAGGTGCCTGACACTGCTCCTCCCAGGTGCAAGATTTCTGTCTATTTCAAGAATATTTTTTTCTTCTTTAAAAATTCAGATGTAAGTAAAGATGGATTTTACTCCCCTTAGGGGTTATTTGAAATAACCTTTCAAGTAGATGATATTTTTTTCACTACAACAGATTTATTGATCTCTCTTCCTTGTTGAATGTAGGCTGTGCATGCCTGCACTGTAGCACTCTCAATTATACATGCCAAAATCTAGCCAGACAACTGAGAATATTCATCAGGAGGTTAGAAACTGGACTGTGGAACTCAGGAATGGTTTCAACTAGATGTTTGAAAATCAATTGTTCATAGTAAGACTATGAAAATAGATAAATCCCCCAAAACAGTGTGCCTAGTAAGACAAGATTTTGAAGACAAAAGCTTGAGAGAAGGTCTTTAATTTAAGGGATAAAAAATATGTATCTATTAGAAGTAGAAAGTTTTCTCACTGGCCAAGAAAATTAAGTAAGTTAAAGAGTTTTGACTTAGTAAGAAGAACAGGAACTCAAGCATAAATCTAAAAGCCAGAATTGATATTGAACATTCATGAGGCTGAAAGAAAAAAAGAAAAATATGAGACTGATTGTGGACATTTATGCTGTTACACTGTAGAGCATGTTTTATATGACTTGATGATGAATAGCTAAACTAAGTCCAGGGGATAAATTTACCATGTGATGTGTGTAATGGGAGCCTCATCTTTGGTAGGGAATCCCCACGTATTTTGAGTGGTAGAAATCACTTACTATCAAAGCATTCGGAACTGACCCAAACAGATCATTGTTTAGATATTACTTTGGCCTAGCTTTTTACCCCTTGGTGGTCGCGTTATATCACAGCAACAATAAATTTACAAACCAAAAGGTGAAATTTGCAATCAAAATAATTCTGACAAAAATTGGATGAGTCTTAATCGAGTTGGCCACCTGTTGTGGATACCATTCAGAAAACTTTCAATAAGCTACAGTCACTAGACTATAATTACAGAGGTTTTTGTTGTGATGCCTAAAAGGATTAAAGGTAAAGCAAAAAGAAATCATACTTAATAGGAAATATTACTAATCTCAGGGAAAAAAAAATGCTGAAAGTGTTTCTCTCAATTCAGTTACAATTGTTCTAGCTACATTTTTATGTAGACGTTCACTTTAAAATTTTGATAACACTAGAACCAAATACTTGATAAGACAGTCTTTTAGCATTCAACATATGCAGTTATACCAACTAACTTTTGGATTTGCTTGATACACCTCACCATAATATTTATACAAAAGACTGCCCAGAAAAGACTTTAAAATAGTATTGTGTCAGTAGACTTAAACCTACAAGGAGGGAAAGGAAGGACTGGTATAGGATCATCATTTTGAAAGGCCACATAAGGAAGCCAAAGTACTGACTATCAGAGTGAACATGAATTATTCAAGAAATAACAATATTCTGCCCCGCAGCACCAAAATTTAGCACCCTCTCAGTCACTCCTCTTCCCAGTTGCAGATGGCATCTGAATACCTCAAGGTAATTTCTTCTTTAGAATTTTTGTTCTGTCAGCTAATTGGAGGAAGAAGAAATAAGATGAGCAAGAGTAATAACTTCTGTTTATAAGTGGCTAATAAATATAGAATATCCATTTATGCTTCAAAAAAAAGCATAATCATTTCTTTTTCCAGAAAAATGGAGAAACACAACTTGGCAATTGAAACGCTATGGATTTGGTTTGTTAAAATGAACATTACAAGTTTCTTTGGAAGCCTAATTATAAAATAGCTAGGTTTGCTCTAAATTGGGACCTATGTATACATATGTTAAAAATCAAGATAACTCATCTTAATTATCTTAATATTTATTTGACATCTGTGCCATTATGTGGCCCCACCACCTACCCCATTCCAAAGAATTACATGGCTTATGCAGGTGTTTTTAGTACATGCCTAACATAGTGCCCCTAGAATAAAAAGCACAAAATAAATGTTTATCAAGTGAATGAATTGTTATGAAAGAAGGTTATTTTTACATCATTCATCATGAGAAAATTGTATTTTGAACAGTACACTTTATGATAGATGGCTTTACTAAATAATTTCATGGTATAAAAGAAAATGAAATCTCGCAAGGACACAACCGCTAAGCGCACACAGATCGCTTTATTATTTTTATTGTGTTAGCGCTAGCATTCCTGATAGACAGATATTGCTACCTAGGCCCATATGAAAGTTACACTGAAATCAATGTGAATCCTAAAGGCAAAGAACTAGAGGATTTAAAATGAAATCAAGTGCAAGCCTCTCTGGTGTTATGCCAGTTCAATGACTTGTGAAGTTTTGAAGCTGTCCTTAGAAACTATAAATTAATTCCTAAGGATTATCTTTCCTGCAAGGTAGAAGGCAGAAGTGAAATCAAGGTGGGGGAAAACTTTGTTCAATTAAGTAAATTGCATAATGCAAAAGGCTTTTTTTGTCAGACCTTCAGATTTGTTGCCTGGCTTCTGAGAGAGAAAAAAGCTCACTTTCATTCCACAAGCTCAACATATTCTTAAATAAATGATCAACTGGAACCTGCCTGAAATTCTGTATCTTGAAATGCAGGTGTGGATTTCAGGGTATCAAATAGCAGAAAAAAATATGTACTGATATATATACATTAATAGCTATCTGACTAAGTCAAGTTAAATTCTATCGAATGGGCTGTTTTTTTTAAAAAAAATAATTCTGAAGTTCTGTTTCGACTTGAATTATGAGGAATTAAAGTTTTCTAAATATGAATATAAAGGAAATTGTTTACTATTTTTTGTCTATTTCTTCATGAACTTTGAATTCTGAGTTTATGTGAGAAAATGAGCCCGAGTTTTAATGGCTCGCCTTTTTTTAACATTCTCTTATAATTCTACACATGTGGATAGTGCACACTGCCAAGAACAAGACAAACAAGCTGTTTTGTGACAAGCACCAAGCCAAGGTGTACACTCTAGGAATAGCAAAAAGAAACACACACACACGCAATAAAAAAATAAATTAATTAAAAAAAACTACTGCAAAACCACAGAACCCTCATTCCAAACCTTAGAGAAACAGCAGAGCTGCAGAAATTATTTCAAAACTACTTGACAACCTTAATAGAATGTAAGAGAAGACCTAAGCTTCACAAAAGGGGAACTCTTTGAGATGCTAAAATGAAAAAATTAAAATACACACTGTAAGATCAAACAAACAAATTTGGACCATGTAAATTAGTATAATCTCTTAGCAAACTAATTTAGCAATATTTAGAAACATAAAATGCACACATCCTTTTTCCAAAGAAGTTGGCCACTATAAATTTATCCCAGTTAAATTCCCATGAATAAGCAAAAATATGTGTAAATGTATGTATATGAGAGCATGCTTCATAATAACAAAATTTATAAACAAACCAACCATTTATGAGGAAATAAATGGTTAACATGGCCATTAATTAAATAAAAAATATATCCATCGTATGGATCACTATGCAGCAGGTAAAGAAATCTATATGTGCAGAAATAAATCTTTATCATTATGTAAAAAATAAATAAGTTGCAGAACAGAATGTTGTGCAAGTAAATAAAAACATATATCTGCATATCACTAGATAATTTATGGAAGAATAGGCAAGTCTCAACTGTTTATTCCTGGGCAGAAAAAAGGTGGCAGAGCATGGGGATAGAAGTTTGGGACTGCCTTTCTTACTTTACACTATTCTGTATTGATGAATATTTTAACCACTGTCATTTATTTATAAAATTAAAAGTAATATTAAAAATACTGTCAAAGTTTTCTTTAAATGAGGTTATATTTAAATATACAGTCATGAAACGTCTTCCTAGATAAATCAGAACAAAACAAGACAGAAAAATATACAGAGTATAATTATATATAATAATGTGTATACATATATATGCACAAATATACAGAGAAAACTGTCCAGAAATCTACATATAAAAGTGTCATAAATTGTGAAAGAAATAAAATTGTAGTAGAAGGTGGGATAGGGTGGGTGGACAAGGTGAAGTAGCTGTGATTTGTGTTTTATCCTGTTATACTTCCCTATTTTGAAAATTTTATTTACAAGGGACATAAATTTCTTCATTGTTTCTGTAATTTTGAAAAATAAAATTATAGACTGTACAGATTTGTAGGAAAGCTTTGACTTAGCTTCTGAAGCATAGAGGGAAAAAAAATCTATCATGAAATAAGAGAGCAGCAACAATGTGAATATACCCAACACTACTGAATTGTACACTTAAAAATGTTTAAGATGGTAACTTTTTTTTTATTAAGTTTATTGGGGTAACATTGGTTAATACAATTATATAATTTTCAGGTGTACATTATCATTTGACATCTGTATATTCTATTGTGTATTTACCACCCAAAGTCCAGTTTCCTTCAGCTACCATACATTTGATCCTCTTTACCCACTTTACCCTACTCCTACTCCCCTATATTTGACCCCCTTTATCCTGTCTACCTTCCCCTTCCTCTCCCACCTCCTACCCTCTGGTAACCACTAGTCTATAGTCCATGTCTATGAGTCTCTGTTTGTTAAGATGGTAACGTTTATGTCATGTGTATTCTACAATGAAACTTTATTAAGAAGGAAGGAAAGAGAAGTAAGAGAAGATGATAGAAGTGGTGAACAGAAAAATGAACCAACCTAAGGATTGTAGGATTTGGAATGATGTAATAATATACTACTAAAAATATTCCGGGAAAATAAAAGGATCCAAATATGTGTATTTAAGATTTCTCCAAAGTGTGATGAATACATTCTTGCAGATCCCTTGCAGCACATGAAGAATATACTAGAAGTTCTATTTATACTAATTTTAGTCATATCAATATGATTTATAGATATTAGACGAGCAGAACATACAAAAAATCACAAATAAATATACATATGTTGGGGGCATGATGAGAAGGAGTATATAATGTAAAATATTTGAAGACCACCTTTTATAGGTAACATTTATCAGAGGTAACCACAAATGGACATGTTCTGGCCTGATATTTAAAAGACAAAGATAATCAAAAACAAGAAAAATAAAAAAAGACTTCTAGGCAGGAAAAACAAGTTACATGCAAAAGAATACAAATCCAAATTGTCTTCATTTTCCTCTGAAACATGAAGTGAAATAGTTGAAGCAGAACCTGCATATTTTTTTTTTCCAGAAAGTACTTTTGGGATTCAATAATTGTATTTCCAGCCAAGAAATTACAGAAGAATATGTGTTCTAATTTACAGCATCTTAGAAAAAACACCCATGTATTTTTATTAAACAAAATACTTGAAAGTGTACTCCAAACACTGAGGGAATTATCAGAATTATGGATCAAAAAATGACACATTATAAAAAGTTAATGGCAGATAATAAAGCCAAAAAACAATATGTATAAAACTAAAATCAAATGTAGTCTTTGGGAGAGAAAAATCAAGAAAAAGTCTCAATGACAAGAACCTGGGTCTTAAATGCCAAATTCCACTTACTAAAACATAGAAATGAGGAACTGAGGATAAAATAAAATTATCTAGAACTATAGTGGTACTGCCAGGGAAAAAAAGCTAAAGATAAGAAAAACTAATTTTTTTTTGTTTTAAAGTCAAAAATCCTTCATCATCATTAACATGTAAGTGTATTAAAAATCAAAATACTGTTAGATAACTTTATATGAGGCTCATTCATTTCAATGCTTATGATTTCCAAAAAAACTAGATTACTGACATTGAACTGAATTTTTTCCCTAAAGAATATAGGCATCATAGCAAAATATTTGATGTTCTTAAATTTCAGAAAAGAAAAAATATATCTTGTTATGCCATTTCAAAAGTGTCTTCCTTTTTTCCCAAGGCTAAGTCTTGAGGGCTAAAAGAATGTTAATATGTGTATTTGGACAGTTTATGCTTTCTTAAAGTAAAATTAACACCTTATATGAGAAATCAGGATTAAAAAATCTAGTTTACGCTTTGGACAATGCAACTGTCTACATGAATAGAAAACGTTCGTAACTTTTTCTTAAAAGAAAAAAAAAAAACATTAAATATAACTATGTAGATCAGTGATTCTCAGAGGGTGGCAATTTTCCTCCCCAGGGGACATTTGGCAATATATAAAGACATTTTTGTTTGCCACAAGTGGGAAAAGGGGGGTATTACTGGCATTTAGTGTATACATACCAAGTATACTAATAAGTATCCTACACAAGACATCTCTCCACAACAAAAAAAAATGATCAGGTTTAAAATATAAGTAGTGCTCAGGTTGTATAAACCTAATCTAGATAGACAGATATAATTTCAGTATTTTCTATATCTCTATTATAGGTATGTGTATGTGTACACTTGCACACAAACAGGAATTATTGCAAGATACTTTGGGAAGAGGAAATTCATTTTTTGCTATTCTAGTTCCAGCAATAAAAATGACTCCAACACTTATTAAATATATATGAATTGCTATTTTATCCCTATCGGCATTCTCTATTAAGCTCTTTTTATATGTATTAGGGTAATAAAAGGTTTGATAACTGAGTGAATTTAAAGTGGCCCCCTAAAATTTTAACTTACAAATAAGGTAGGCCTCATAATGGTACCTCCCTCAAATTATTTTACCTTAATTTCAAAACAAAGAATTTGAATAAAACCTTACGATATAAGTAGGCTTTAGATCTGAGATATCTAAACAACACTGGAAACAAAAGCAAAAAGACAATGAAACAGTATGGCAGGAACTGGGAATATAGGAACAGTGAATAATTCAGATGGTTAGAAACCAAAACAGATAACATTTTTAGAGGCAAAAGGCCAAAATTTTAAAAAAGGGTTATATTTAGTCATAGAGATTAGACTTGGGCTTAAGAGTATTTGAATGCTGAGCCAAAGCAATTACAAACAATTTGGGGGGCAATGGAAACTCATTTTGATAACAAAATCGGCCATAGAAAAACCTCTCCAAATTTCATTTACAGTCATCTCTAGATTCTATTTTTAACTACTCCTATTGATATGTATTTATCCTGCTATGTGGTCCTTGAGAGAGTAACAACAGTACCAAATGAACATGTACAAGAAATACTTTCCCATATTTTTAGTGGACTTGAACTCTTCCCCATTTACCATATAGTGCAGAAAATCAAACCACTAATTCAAAAATTGAGGAAAAGACAAAGCAAAAAAAAAAATTAATATTAAAAATAAAATGTATTTAAAGAATGGATTCCAATGATTCAATGTATATATCACAGATTGTTTCTGCAGACAGCAAATAAGTATTAAATGTTTCTCAAATAAATAAATGCATAAATAAATAATATGAAAAAAGCATCTTTGCTGGTTAACTGAATAGGCACCCTGTATTTCAGACAAAGTAAAACATACAAATAAACAAAAGATCATATCAACAGAAAGGCACATCTTATTTTTAATATTTTTAAGATTAGAAATCTTAATATTTACAAAATATAAAATATTAATGTCCTTAATATATAAAGTTTTTAAATCAGTAAGAAAAACATGAATAAAAATACATAAAAAACATGAACCTGAATTCCACATGAAAGACACATATTTCTAATAACATGAAAATATGATAAAATTCAAATGAACTACTAATCATGTGATAAGATTATAACAGAATACTATTTTCACCTACTGAGTTGACAAAGGATAAAATAATATTGATGATAATAGAATGAAATACAAATGTATACAACTTTTGTGAAAAGATATTTGATAAGAATTACAGGCCTTAAGTACATTCCAAGGAATTTCTTTTCATAATTAGGGATTCATGCAAAGATTTATATCTGAGGATATTCATCATATTATTAATAAAAAGAAAATAATAATATATTACTAAGATGAAAGATTATGCACATTATAAACATGGTTCCTAAAATATTTAAGAGTATTAAAGAAAGCTCACTGACATGTAAAAAAGAGCAGGATAAGAATAGTTTGCATTAAATAATTCAAATTTTATTTTTTAAAAAGAGAAAAAGAAATAGTCATAGAAAAAAAGATGTAGAAAGATATACGAGAAAATGTAATTTTTTTATATCTCTGAATAGTAAGATTATGAGTGTTATTTTATTTGCCCTTACTTTTCTGTTTCAAAGATGCTGCTGCATTCCTTTATAGTCATATATGCTGGTTATCATGTTTCTCTATAAACATCAAAGAAGAAACTATAGGTTAATTTTATAAGAAGGAAAGACGGTTACCCTTGGATTTTTTTCTAGTTCCCATCTTGTTACTAGACAGACTTTTTCTTAACCACTTTTACCATCTTCTTTCATTATCCTAGAAACTGATGATGGTCTCTTCTACTACTCTGTTTCTACAACACAAAGTACAGACACTATGTAGCTTACTTTTCCCAGTATGGATTTAAAAGCAGGCCCATAGAATTTCACAAGGAAAGGTTATTACCCAAGAAAGTATATACACTCAGGCTTTTAATCACACCTATGGTAAAGGAAAAGACACTTATGAGACGTGCAGACTCAAAAAGTTTTCATTCAAAATCACATTCTATATTTGAATATGATTTATATTTGTCTATATTTGACAGATACATGCAAAAAAATGAAACTGGACCACTTTTTTATACCATATACAAGAATAGCCTCAAAATGGATTAAAGACTTAAATGTGAGACCCGAAACCATAAAACTTCTAGAAGAAAACATAGGCAGTAATCTCTCTGATATTGCTACTAGTAATTTCTTTTCAGACATATCTCCCCAGGCAAGGGAAACAAAAGAAAAAAATAAACAAATGACGAGTACAGCAAACTAAAAAGTTTTCGTACAGCAAAGGAAACCATCAACAAAACAAAAAGACAACTGACTGAATAGGGAAGACAATTGCTTATGATACATCTGATAAGGAGTTAATACACAAATATGTAAAAAAAACTTATACAACTCAACAACAACAACAACAACAACAAACAATCCAATTTAAAAATGGGCAGAATACCTAGATATTTCTCCAAAGAGGAAATGCAGATGGCCAATAGACATATGAAAAGATACTCAAGGTCACTAATCATCAGAGAAATGCAAATTAAAACTACAATGAGGTATCACATCACACCTGTCAGAATGGCTATCATCAATAAATCAACGAACAAGTGTTGGTGAGGATGCAGAGAAAAGGGAACCCTCATACGCTGTTGGTGGGATTGCAAATTGGTACAGCCACTATAGAAAACAGTCTGGAAGTTTCTCAAAAAATTAAAAACGGATCTACTTTTTGACCCAGCAATTGTACTTCTGAGTATTTATCCAAAGAAAACCAAAACAATAATTTGTAAAGATCTATGCACCCCTATGTTCATAGCAGCACAATTTACAATAGCCAAGATATGGCAGCAACTTAAATGCCCATCAACAGATGATTAGATAAAGAAGTTATGGTTCATATATATAATGGAATATTAGCCATAAAAAATGAATTCCTACCATTTGCAATGACATGGATGGACCTAAAGGTTATTATGCTCAGCGAAGTAAGTCAGAGAAAGATAAATACCATATGATTTCATTTATATGTGCAATCTAAGGAATAAAAAGAACAAACTAATCAAAAACAGACTCTCAAATATAGAGGACAGTCCGGCCACAGTCAGAGGGGAAGTGGGTTGGGGGACTGGAAGAATGGGGTGAAGGGTTAAAGAAGTATAAATTAGTAGCTGATAGATGGTCAGGGAGATGGGGAGCATGGCATAGGGAATGCAGTCAGCAGTAAGGTAATGGCTAGTTGTAGAGCCAGAGGGAGGATAGAGTAATCAGGGGGATCATTTCATAAAATATATAAATGTTTAACCAATGTACTGTATACGTGAAACTAATCATTTTTTTTTAAATCACATTCTACAAAGTGATCGAAGATCAACTAAAACTTAGTGATATGCTAACAAAAAAGAATTAATGAATTAAGGATGATTTGTAGAAAAGAAACGAGAATATTGGAATCAGCAAAAGATATAGGTAAAAGTAGATAAAATAGATTCGAGTAATGGTTATATATAATAAGAATAAATATATAATAAAATTATAAATAAAAGTTACACATATCTTAAAAGAAAGAATTCATTAAAATAAAAAAAATTGTTTAAATTTCAGTTATAGTTAATGAAGACTAAAAATGAAATATCTGGTGGGGAAACACCAATAACTAATTTAATGCCAGTTTAAAATATATGAAATTTGTACTCTGATAGACCAAAATCAATTGAATGTTAGCAATTTCAAATGATTCAATCCAATTTTTTGAAGAGCTAGCTTATAAATGTCTAATATGTGCAAAGTGCTTTAATAAATATCCAAAGTGAATGTAAAATAAGTTGACTACTCTCCAAGCTATCATAAAAGAAAAAACAAAAAAAAAACACAATTTATCAAGGAAAAAAAATAACAGAGTGGAAGTTAGGGTTTGATTTGATTGTTAAAATCTCTATAGTCATACATGAAAAGAGCATTTCAATTTTAGATAACTTTCATTATCTCAATGTAATTCATCTCTGTCATATGTTGGATGAAATTTTTTGGTTACTGGTAGTCTATATTTCATTATTTTAAATGATGAAACAATAATGCCTATCTGGATCATCCAAAAGCCCCAACAGATTTTTCAAAATATCACAAAACACCTCTTAACACCTATATAACAATCCACCAAAGTTTCTGCATAATATAGAATATTTAAAAATCAATTATATTTAACAACGATAAGTTAATATGTTTAAAATGTTAATACATTCATTAGTATTTATGTGTGGCATACAATGATACAGTGCAGTTCTATATGCAATGACCATATACTCTACTGTAAATAAATCAAGAGAGTACCTGAATGTAGGGTAAAGGAGGACATGTGAGTTGACATGCTTATGTCCTAATTGAATTTCTTTCAATATGTTTTATCACTTTCAACTTCACTTGTTATGCATAGGCATTTTTAGGCTTCTTAGGTGCACTTACTTTCTTCATAATCTTTTCCATTTTCTTTAAGAATGTTTTC
The DNA here is from genome assembly GCF_902729225.1 of Pteropus medius. Lineage (NCBI taxonomy): Eukaryota > Metazoa > Chordata > Mammalia > Chiroptera > Pteropodidae > Pteropus > Pteropus medius. The sequence continues at coordinate 1,307,100 of NW_024355203.1, read as the reverse complement.
TCTCAATATTGTGGAAAGGTGACAATGAAATTGTCCATGTTTAAATAACATAAGCATGACATATTAACCTACTGGTGAACAGCTGAGACATTACTGCAAACACAGTAGATTCTTTCTTCTGGACTAGTAAGCAACTTAAATATTCCTGTTGGAAGGTGGGTGAGAATATATATAACAGGTTGCTGATTCAGACTTGAGGTAAATATTTTTGCAGATAGTTATTGTTAATACTCAGATACTAAGATTTCAGGTAGCAATGGATACCTTTTATTTAAAAAATAAAAATTTAATTGTATGCAAGTAAAAACCTGTAATTTAAGCATTCTGTAAAAACGTGAACATGTAAATTCTATTAATATGTTCACTGAAATGTTATATTATTTAGAAGGCCTACTTTTTAAGAAAGGCATAATATTTGAAAAAAAGTAGGAGCAGTTCAGTCAACACAGTATCACAAAATCTTAGAGGTAGAAACAAAATTAGAAATTATACAGGTCTCTCTCTCCCTGTAATAACAAAACTTGACTTAATTCAATCTCCCCTTTATAAGTCATGAGGTACTTCCAGATACTGAGATGACATAATGTCAACTATTTGAAATATTGGTTTCTTTAATCCCTAGATGTGTAGAAACTGTCAGTTGACAGGCAGTTGTCTTGGATAAACTAAAAATGCATATATTTTCTGAGAATACACTTTCAAAATACTGCCTTTAAATGGTCTGCCTTTAAAAATAAACTTTATTTTCTAGAATGGAAGATTTGAGTTCTAGTAGTGCATGTAGTAAAAAAACAACATCTAATTCATGAAGGTGGTCTCATGTTAGTATAACGCTTTTGTAATGAGCACTAAACGGCTCACGACAGCATCACTTCTGGCATCAGCTTTTCTTCCCAACACCTATGCTCAAACCCTCATTTACTTATCCTTACCTTCTATTGTGTGTATTTTTGTAAAGAACCTGAAATCATCTCAAGAATAAGGGAGAAGTATGAAAAAAAAATGTCAAGCAAACAGTAAAAGTCATAAATGAATGCACATTTTCTTTGGTCTTTGTAAGTTCAGAAATATCTACTACTCTAAAGAAGTGATTCTATTCCAAATAGAATGAAACATATTGGTTTAGTCATCTCAATGTTAGTGTAATCACATGCCACAAACATAAATAAGCTTAAATTCCATTTCTTCTCCCAGGGAAATTTACTAAAACATGATTGGGTATCTGATTAGCCCAAACAGTTGTACTATAAATTATTATAAGATTTTTCTTGAATATGGCTGAAATTTCGCCCATAAAAGTTTAATTGAATAGATTTGGATTTTCCTTGTATTATTCATAATATGTAAACATCATCAATTTCATATAACTGGCTGCTATATTCCATATTCAAGAGTCCACACTGAATACAAACGAGCTTTACTAAACAATTCAATATGCCCACACTATAGATTTTTTGAAGTATTAAAACAGTACTTCAATTTTTTATAAGGAAAATGAAAACCCATTAAGTGGGCCAAGTTTTCAACAAACTAAACTATAGAATTGGCCTTTCATTATTTTATAAAACTATTTACTATGATAACCCTTGTAATATCCTGCTACAAAGACATCTATGCATATATCCCTGTTGATGTCCAAGTAAAAGTCAAAAAGTAACACGAAGATGTCAATTTATTGAAGATTTGCCTGTTTATCTTTTTTTAAAGTAATGTCAAATATATTTTATCCTAAGAACATGAACTCCTCCATGTTTCCATGAATAGTTTTCCTTTTTATTCAAAGACAGTCATAGTCAAAAAAGGTTTTGTTTTCTTCAAGTCAAATATGTCAATATTAGTTTCCTTATTTTTAGTGAAATTAGCAGATTGTATTCCCTGTTACACAAATTGCAATTTTTCCAATTGGAAAAATTTACAAAAATAATAATTTTCTTAAAAAATGAGTTAGATGAGAAAATTTGTATTCTACATTTCCAATTATTTTCTTAGTTATTAATGGTGGAAGGTTGGTCTACATATGTGAAGAAAGGGCATTTCTCAGTGTTTTAAGGGGATTTAAAAGGTTGAAAAATAAAATTTCAAGTTGTTTTTATACATGTTACACTTAAAAATCTCTTCATGTACACATATAACCCTACAATATCTAAACTTCAACTTTGAAACTGCCTGTTAAGTATTCTAAACTCCAGATTTCCTTAATATTTTTTGCTTTGGAAGACAACAAAATCCAGGTTATTCACCAACTAATTAAATGTTAGATTTAAATGAAAAATAAGTTTTTAGATATGTTTTTAGTTTAATCATTAAATAATATTTAAATGAAAGTTTTCATTTTTTATTTAAATATAGTTGGTTTACAATCTTATATTGGTTATATTAGTTTCAGGTGTATAATACAGTAATTTGACATTTTTACTAACTCTAGTAAACTCTATGAAAACTTACTGCAATATTATTGACTATATTCCTCTTCACCTTTTCATACACCCCCCACCCTCTCCTTTCTGGTAACCATCCCTTTGGTCTCTGGTTCTATGAGTCTGTTTTTTTTTTTTTAAGTTTAATGGGTTTATTTTATAGTTTCAAGTATACAGTACATTGGTCAGACATTTATATAGTTTATAAAACAATCCTCCTGATAGCTTTTTCTCTCTTCTGGCCCTCAACCTAGCCAATACATTAATGTTAACTGCATTCCCTATGCCGTGCTCTATGAATCTGTTTTTGTTTTGCTTTCGGTTTTTATAGGAAGTCTCAATATAACTAAAAGGGAACTCTCTATGATGTTCTATTTCTTGTAGCACAGGTGTTCTTGAATTGGACTCACTGGCCTGAGTCAGCTTCCTGGCTCTAACACTTACTGGCCTTGTGATGTTGAGAAAGTTATTTAATCTATGCCTCAGGTCATTCATCTGTAAAATGGAAATAATAATAGTACCTACTCTCATGGTGTTTTGAAGATTCAATCAGATAATGCATGAACGTCCTTAGAATAGAACTTGGCACAAAAAATAAACAGTAAATATTAGTTATCATTATTTCCTTTTATACCTTTCTGGTCTTTGGTCTTAAAAGATATCAGGGTATTTTTAGGTATTCTGAATTCGTACACAGTCTATCTTCATTACCTTTTCAGTTTTACACCATCAAAAATATTTAGATTTAACTTACTTAAATTGAAATAATAGAGATTATATTTCAGAATAAAAAACATTGACTTAGAGGTGACATTTTACTTCCATTTTTAATATGTATATAAAATGGATGAAAACTTTTTTACTCGCTGTACAAATCAAAATAAATATGTCCTAATATTCACCTGGTAATTACTTCCAGTTAACAACTTTCATTAAACGTTATTAATTATTTTTGAGTAACAAATCTAACTATTTGCCCCTGCTTAATAACTTCATAAATTAGATATTCTTGCATACTTGGGTTGCTTTTTTCCCTGAATATTTCAAGTTTAAAATAGAAAGAGCAAATGTCAGTGATATCATTTATTGATCAGCAAGTAATATTTGAGTAAGGTTATTGATGATAATAATAATATAAGGAAGACAGACACAGATTGGAAATTTTGTTTGTAAGAGAAGGTTTCAGGAAAGATATCTAAACGCACTGAAAAACACAGTGACCAAAATTTACAGGCTGTATTAAATCTCAAAAGTTTCTGAGTGGCAATTTAAATGCCACTACAAAATAAAAATAATCATGCTATATGAGTGAGTATATTATATGCAATCTTTCATACTTTCCTCACAACTATTCTAGACATAATTGAAATTTTGAGAAGATAAGTTGCACACAGTCAGAGAGTATGTAAGTAGTATAACTGAGATCCAGTCTCAAATCTCCCTGACACCAATTTATCCCCAACATTTACCACATACTGCCTCCCAACAGCTCATATAATAAATGTCATTAAAAGCACCAGAATAAGCTTTATTTAATTGTAGTAACTGGTATATTTTCTATTCTCTTATGATAAAAAAACTATTTCACTTATTCCTCTTTTACCATCTAGCCTACTAGAGCTCAGATGCTCAACTACAATGAACTATCTTGTCCTTATAAACTGCGATTTGATACGTTTTCAATTGTCCTAGAAAGTAAGGTAAGACAACTTGAGAAAGTGGGGCAAATGATAAAAGTAGAATCTCAGTTTCTGAAACCTACCATAATATTCACTCTAATGAGACTAAGTAGATACCAACTCTATCCTTGAAATATTCAAGTGCATTAAATTTAAATAAATTTTTACTCAGACATCACAATATTTAATATTCGCAATTGCCAACAGTAGTCATAAAATGTTGATATTCTATAAGACACTAACTTTTAAAACACTGATTTTCTATAACACGGTAATTATAAAAGTTTGTTACTAGTTGGCAAAGTTTTTCTGCAAAGAGCCAGAGTAAGTGTTTTCAGCTTCACAGGTCATTTGTTCTCTGTCAATCTACTGTAGCCTGAATGCAGCCCAAGACAGTATGTTAACCAATGAACATGGCTGTATTCCGATAAAACTTTATTTACAAAAATAGGCAGTGAGTCAGATTGTATTGCAGGTCCTAGTTTGCCAGTCACTGGCATAGTCCACTAATACTCTGTTGATAGTCTAAATATCTTTATATAGACACTGCAAACACACAATGCTTATTCATCTTAAGCAAAGAAAAATACTTTTTCCAATTAATTTTTTTTTTCAGCAGTTATCTCTGAAGAAGTTTCTTGCAAGATGGGTACACAAAATATAGCTCAAATAAAGTGGATTTGTTTGGGTTTTTTTTTATGGCCATTTTGGAGACCATCTGTCACAATGTTGTTTAATTGTGTTCATTCCTAACCCAGAGCACTCTGGTATTCAATAAAGATCTATTTACCAAAGCCTATTAGAGACTAATTATTTCTCTGAATTGGTAGTGGTAGTACTGATAACAATAGCAACTTCCCTTTAGATATGTGTTGCATATTCACCACAGTGCTGTTAAGGGCGCTTAATGTTAGAGCTGCTTTACAATGACCATCTAAATCCTGGTAGCAGCTGAAGTAAACAGATTACTATTCTTTTTCAAATGAGTAAATTAAACTTCAATACCATGACGAATGCCACACAGCAAATAAGTGCCAGAGTTCAAATCCGCCTTTCAATCACATTTTGCTGCTCTCTATCTGCATGGCATCCAATCCTCTCTGTTTCCTGAGGATTGGAAAAGGGAACTCTGGGTCCAGATCAGGTCAGCGGCAGTGCATTTTTCTCAGAGGCTGGAGGCAGAATGGATCTGAAGGAGAAAATTAAAAGGAGCAAAGCCACCTATTCTGAGACCTGAGGGAGTATATAGGCAGAATGAAGCTGATGTGCTCAGAAATAGGGTCTTCAGTAATTTTAGGAAAAAATTAAAAGGAAAAAGTAAATCCATAGAATAACTTTAAAAATAACATGCTGGATTGCAACTGAATTTCTCATTCCCACTTGATCCTAAGCAGCCATTATAAATTCTACAGTTGTCTATAGGCTACAGTACTGGACTGCTGTCAGAAGTGATACTCCTTCTATAGATCAGTCTTTTGAAATTAACTATAAGCTGATTAATTCGGGCTATTAATTATTTAAATCCAGCTAGGTCTCATAAAAAGTGTGGTGGTGAAGGAAACACTCATAGTCAGTTTAATGTTGCAGCCATATTCTCTTGCTAAAATGTTCTTCTACCACATTTTCCATTTCCAAAACTTACTTCACATCCTTCAATTTCCTACAAATGCTACATTCCTCAGGAAGCTTTCTCTGAACATCAATAACAGGCATATTTTCCCACATTCTTAATGAGGATAGTTCTCTACATCATTTTCTTATGAGTAGTAACTATAAATACTTGTGTGCCTGATTTATAATGTCTGCCAAAAAATAAGTTTTTAGAGGGCTTTCTGAGGGAACGAACCACGTTATCTTCACCTTTGTACCTCTGACAGCACCTAACATGTTAGCCATACAGTACACTTTGAATAAGTGAATCAACTAGTATACCTTCTGGTATGTTGTCAAGTTACTCTAATGGGGAATTAAACTTCAGAGTGACAAAAATTAACACCCAGATCCCCAGCAACTTCCGCAAACACACAGTTGTGTGCATGCATGCATATGCATACACACACACACACACACACACACACACACACACACACATATATACACACAGCCTTAAGAATTTCTATGGGATTCGACTCTTCTCATCACACAAACTTCACATTTGAGACATACAAAATAGGCCAAAAGGGAAATTTATGTAAGCAAGTGTATCTATCGAACATTGCATGGGAAAAAGAAACATGGAATCACTTGACCACCTTGGTTCTGATTCATGCTTACCTGGCCTGCAGGTCCAAACACAACTTTGTCAAACGTTGTGAGTAATTATTAGCATTCATTATTTTCCCTGACTGTTCCTCAGTGTTGGAAATCGTTTAATGTATAATAGAACTGATAAATACGAAATAAACTCTTCAAAAGGAAAAAGATATTGCGATAAATATAAGCAAATAGCACTGTGCTTTTTATTAAGTGTTATGCCCACACTCTTTACTACATCAAATGCTGCAGATCATCAAAATATATGGACACTGCCTTCAAGGAGTATACTAAATTGTAAGAAAGTGAGAGTAGAAACCCTGTCTTACTCATTTTTATGTCCCTAATCTAGCACAATACCTTGAACATAACAGGGATCCAATAAATAATGTTAGGAAAACCTGTTAGATATCTATTGCTCCAGAATTACCATCCTGTGGCAAATAAGCTTATTCTCTGTAATAATTATAGCTAACCCAAATGCTTACAAGGTACTGGGTACTCTCCAAAGCAATTTATATAGGTTATCTCACAATTTTTTTGATATTTTAATTCTCACAGTAACAAATGAGAAAAGTCAGGCACTGAGAAGGTAAGTAATTTCCCTATAATGCAACCTTAATTAAGTAGTAGAGTCAGAATGGCAAATGAGGCAGCATCATTTCAGAGGCCATACTTTAAATCACTGTACTTTCTTGCCCTCCCTTAAGAACTTAAACATACAAAAATAATTTTGCTTAATATTAAATAAAGTAAATGATTAAACATTAGACACAGAGGGAAAAGACAGTATAAAAATGACTATGTTACAGATCCATCAATCGAATCAATCTTTAGAAGTGTGACTCAATATTTTTATAAAAGATAAGAATTAATGATTTGATCTTAACCTGATCTTTTGTACTTGTGCTTCCCATTTGTAGATTAGATTAACCATATACCTCATATTTTATCAAATCTTAATCAGTATGCTGTCTATGTTTGTATCACACTACTTCAGTTAGAATGTCCTTCTATACCATTTCCCACTTCCAAAGCCTATCAATTATTTATAAACATTCTTCATTTAAAAGTATTTTAGATATTATAATTTCTTTTTCTACTTACTAAACAAAATATACTCATTGAAATACCTGAAAATAGTGTGTATATATATCTGCATTCCAATATGTATCTGAAAGTAGTATCTGTGTGTGAAAAAAAAAATATATATATATATATTCCAATATCCTAGCTATAATTAGTATCCAATAATTCCAAAATCCTAGAACTTGGTAGAGAATACTGCCTACATAAACAACTTACTAAACTCTGTTTAGTCCAAAGCCAGAGATCAGCAAAAGAGCTCTATAAACATAAACATATATCAGTGTCACATACAGACTTGACGAATGTGCCAATCACAGAATCGGAATATGGTTGTATAATTAATAATAATGAAAATAATCTTCTGTGCATTTATTAATTGAACAAGATTAATATCTACTGTATGATTTTAAAAAGTGGTCTACTCATCATAACTTAAAAAATAAATCCTTCTATCTCAACATTAAAAGTATTTTTTCCATTTAAAGATTTTAAATAAAAATCCCATGCAGTTTGTTTTTACTTTGTCTTTAGTCTTCAAATAAAATTCCAAACATGCTAAATGTTTCATGTAGACGGTTTTTTGTACTGAATAAATTTACTGTTATAATAATTGTTTTTAAACTAATGGAAACTAAGTCCAAAAAGTTCTAGAAATTTCAACTTTATCGCTGACATCATAAAAAACAATTTTAAATTCCATGCAAATAGATTTCTAGCAATTTGTCATCCGAACATATAATGTACTTCTAAAAGCTAGAAAACAAAGTACATTGTAAAGTCATTTAAACTTCAACTGCATTCTCAGTGGACATGAGGCATACTCATAAAAATGGTGTGGGAAGGCAATCTTAATGAGATTTTCTCAGAAACTTTAAAATATGATCCAAAGACAACACATCAAAAGAGAACTTGCAAATCATTATCCTAATGTTCCATTACTTGTGACACCAAATACAAGGTTTAAGTATCACACGCAGTGTAAATATATATATATGCCTTACTGTTATGGTGGACAGCTGAAACTTATTAGATTTTGTTAACCAATGTCACCATAAAAAATAAATTAATTAATTTTAAAAAATCATTATCACAAATTATTACAAATAACTTAACTGAATGTTAACTTACCTGAGAAACCTGTGGGTTTTTTTTTTTTGCCTTGTCCATGATCATTTAAAAATAATACTATAATCTTTTGACTTATAAAACAACTGATTTATCCATGATTATTAAAAAAAAAAACAATAAAATTCTGAGCTTCTGCTGCCATAATTAAAAATAAAAACTAAATTGACTTATATTTATAATATATGTCCACACAAGTTAATTTTACCTTCACAACAACGAAAGAAGATTTGTGTTCAGAGGCGAGGTGACTTGCCCAAAAGTAGTAGTTGCAGAACTTGCAAGCAACTGCTCTGATTTATAAATAAATCTATTTTGTGAATCAAATTCAGGAAATACATGAAGGAAATCATAGTAAAGGCCACTGCGGGAACTAGGAAGAGGAAGCAGTCCTTCAGCAGTTTGTGGAGTTCAAACTAAGGTACCAAAAGTATTTTACTAGGCCCTTAGAATAGGTCCTTTCTTGTCTGGTACACTAATTATACACAGTGGATTCATTGTTGTTTTACATTAGAAACTAATACCAATAATTTCCACGCCTACAAATATGCTTGGCAACTCAAGACAATCAAGTATATAGTAATAACAATTTTTAAGAAAACATGACATCCTATTTTGAGGTTGGAGAAAACTTAATAAGAGAAAAAATCTATCCCCCATCTCCCAATTCCCAACCTTCTTCCTCATCTCAGTATAGTAAATCATGAAATTATGCCAGTTCTTCCTCCATGATGCCTCTAATTACAAGGGGTAGGGCAATATCACTGGTTTCTTAGCCTTGAAAATTACTTCTATGATTACATCCCTCCTTTTAATGGTTACTGTATATTACTTATGGATTATTCTTACTTTGGTAACCTTAATGGCTTGATCAATAGCTCATGATATCACTCACTACCAAATTTAAATTCTTTAAAATGACACTCATACTATTTCTTTAAGTGACCCTCACCTTAATCTTATTTCTGTCTCCCTATTTCCCCAAGGTCTCAGTTCCAATCAGTTGAATCTTCAACACAGGTTCCATTCGCTGTAATGAATTAGAAAAATACTGTTCTGATTATTGATCCTTTCATCATCAATTATATGTTATGTAATATATCTGAGCAATATAGAAAGAAATAGATTCAATTGGCTAAGAAAAGGTCGTTCTTCTTTTTTCAAGTTTTATATCAATGCTATAATACACAGTCAAATCTTATGCATGTGAAGCCATCACAAAATGTAATGAGTGATCTATAGAAGTAAATTTTAAGCTTGCATATATAAAGGGGAAAACTAAAATTTTTTAAGTAGCTTCTTTATGTATTCTACTCACTTGCGTGCCTTCTTAAATTGTGTACACTGTTCAATTAACTTTTAGTTGATGACATCGAACATCACTAGAATTTAGAGGTTACTTTTACTAATCGCACATTCTTGAATGTTTTCTATAATGTTTTTATTATTTGTGTTTGAAAATATCTAATAAGAGGAAACTGCTTGAGGCAAAACTTACCCATTTTCAGAAAACATAAATGTCAAAAATATTATCCTCGTATTCAAAAGAAACCCGTACCTCTTTCAGCTTTGACCCCATTATTCTTAATTCTTCTCTCACATAGAATAAGTTTTCTCTTTCATATGATGGATCCAAGTCATTGTAAACTTGATTTTCTTTAATTATGAACTTTTTTTTTTGCTATTAATTGTCTCGTATTGCTACTATATGGCCCAGTCCCCACTATCTTTTATTATAGTCAACGTTTTTAGTTTATTCAGAGATGAAAAGCAGATAACCACACATTTCAAGATTAAATGTGAAATAACTCAAAAGACTAAATGAACAATTGAAAGTCGTTTCTGAGAAATTAAAATTTGGCTTCAGTGACACGTTACTTGTGTATTTTTAAGATCTTGGTTCAAACAGCATTAAAATTGTTATGAGTAAAATCACCTGAAACAAACTGTTACATATATTTTCTATATATGCAGTTATGTTTGGAGTATGTTAATACAGGCATAAAATTTTATAATACATATAATATAAATTATATGTTATTACATTTCATTTCTTCATAACCAAGCATCAAGTACACCATACTTCAAATAGATGATTAAATTCTCTCTAGAAAAGTCCTCTGAAATACTTGTCTAGGCTGACTGAACAGTGCTAGTGGACAGCAGACCAATACTTCCTACGATAATTTGTTATGGCTTTTAGCATACTAGACTTCATCTCAGCATAAAAAGAAATCCTCATCTGTCATCCTCTCTTCTTCCCCATCCTCTGTTCCCATTTTGAGTTTTTAGACCATCCTCTGAGTTTTTAGACCATTTTTTCCTTTTCTATAGAATAGGCCTTCAAGTTTTGCAGAATCAAGTATTTATTCCCTGGAACAGCCAGAAACAGAAGTTAGTAGTACTCTTATTAGGTTTGTTAAAGACTTATGGCATACAAGTTGATAGAGTAGTTACTCTCTACAAACTAAAGCTTTATAAAGCATGGTATTTCCCTAAGGAATTTATAATCTAGTAGAAAAAAATGATTTCTATACAAATAATATCATACTCAAGCATTAGGGGAAAACATGTGATATATATCTGGAAGATTGAATGAAGCCAAACTAAATATTGTGGATACTTCCACAAAAAAATTTAATAAGTTTCATCTTTAAAAGGGAATTTTTAAAATTTTTTAAAGCATCTTCCTTAAGTGTTTTAGTCATATCTGCAATAGTATTTATTCTTAATAGTATTTATGTTGTGGTGCAGATGTGTTTGCTTGGTACAGAGCATGGATCTCTTCCACAGTCAATTAAATGGAGGCCAGTTGAGATGGAGCTAGATTAGATGGAAGTACCAAAAAAAGTGGTACCAAAAGGTAATGTCAGAGACTTCTAAATTGTTTCCTCCCTCACAAATTTCCTTAAATATACAAGTTTCATCCAAATCTAACTAATCATCTTGCAGGGAGTTTGTAACAAAAAATAAGTCAAATCCAAACAAAATACATATCCCTGCCCTATGAAAATGCCAAGCATTCCCCCAGTTTTGTACAGTACCTTGCACAAATACGAATATAAGGAAATAACATTCTATCAATTGCTAAGGCTAGCATACATCTAAGACTGTTCACTGGAAGATGCAATTCACTGAAGCCGCATTTTCACATTAGAATGGCATTCCGGATTTTTTTTTTCTATTTAAATCTATTAAAACTATTAATACTTTAAATATTTGCTTGAGTCAGCACCATAAATAAATTTGAAACAATAATACAAAGAAAAGAACCAAGAAGGAAAAAGAAAAAGAAAAAGTTATAGTGGCTCATCTTTTCCAGAGTGGAAAAAAATCAGTTCTCACTCATGCTCAAATCAATTATCCATTCATGAATTAAAGCACTTATCAAAAACCTCTGAGATAATGACTGACCACGGCATGACAATTTTCATCACCCACAGATATATCCAAAAAGTAATGGGTAAGGTTTATCTGATATAGTGCTAATATTTATCTGCTCCTTCAAATGACAGAGCGAGGGCCAAAGGCAAGCACATCACACAATCGAATGCAACTGGCAGAGACAGCATTATCCTGGCTGTGACTTTCCATTTCCCCAAGCAGTGCATAATATAATCAACAGGTTACTTCTTCCCTTAGAGATCTCTAAAACATTTAAGCCAAGCGCATCTTATTTGTCTAGAATGACACATAATGACATCTTCTAAAACTTCTAGAAAGAAAACCATCTCTGATATAGCAATGGTTTTATGCGATAAGAAGACCATATTCCAAACTCTTCATAAGAAAAGAAACAATTCTTAAGGGAACAGTAAAAATGGGAGCGGGGGGAGGACTCTTAGAAATAAGCTTTTATCGATAAATCATTTATTTACGTTGGTTAAAAGAAATAAATTCAAATGAGTTTTGCAATCTTTTGGCCAAATACTGCTCAATATATTTATTCTCATAAATATATGTCTTCTTTGCTCTTATTACTACTACATTTCACAATAATTTACTGTTTCTCATTTTACCCTTATGATAACTGTACCTTGAGAGCCACATAAAATGAACATTCCAACTGGTTTCATATTTTCTGCAGAGCTAAGAAGGTAATAAGAGGTATTTATATGAATGTAATTTTCTTTGCATTTGGTGAGCATATTTATCTTTTCCTGTTATTTCTGTATCCACATGTTAAATATAAAAAATTCTCTTTTAACGTGACTCTTTTACCATGTGTGCTGAATACATGCTGTGCAGCTACACTTGCTTTAAAAAGGAAGACAAAAGTAAAAATGTACATACATGTATAGTAAAACTTCATGATGGGTTGATTAATCAGTTCAATTTTGAGAATCATATTGTTATCTGATAAACCTGAGACAGTATGAAATCTGAGGTCTGTCATTTCCTATTCCTTTGGCCATAGCAAATTTGTCTGAATCCAAGACGCGTTGATGATAAAATTCAATGTTATTTTATGTTCGAGTAAGTAAGAAAGGCATTGTTAATTTATTATAAAATAAGGTATTTCCCAATTTCAGAGATGTTAAAATGTGAGGGGGAAAAGTGCATTTTAGAATGTATGAAATATATTGAGTGTCCTCTTTAGCCTGAGAAACCCACGTGATGGTAGTAATCATGGCTTTATTCCAGACTAAAAAATAGCATGTAGACACTGAAAAAGACCGTAGAAACAGAAGAGATACTTTCTTCTTCCTACCTCTGCCACTAAGTTTTAATGTTTGGGGGAGAGTAACTACCAATAACATCCTAAATGGCAGTTGCATGCCACCCACTGTGTTCTAAGATCAGCCCCTCTCATTTTTTACCTTATGGGAGTTTCTATATTCAAGAAGGCAGAAAAATAAAATGTGGTCAGTTTCACAGCCTAAGAACCCAAGCAAAATAATGAATTCTACCTTATATCTAGATATGACATAGCCATACATCATGACAAATAATAATTTTGGATTATTAGCATAGGATCCTGTGCTCGCTGGGATGAGAGAGAAACTCAAAGTAATTATTCAATATAACTAGCAACATAAGGGGCTAAATGTTATTTACTGTTTTCAAAAAGTAAATTTTTATGCAAATATATACATAAATATATTTCCAAAGACATGATAATAAATAAATAAAAAAGCAAACTGGAAATTCTCAATATATTTCTTATTGACAGAATTTTTCATCAGCCTTACAGAGGATACAGCATAAATGACAAGGTCAGACAATGGGGCTAAGATTAATAGTGTTAGAGCCAATAAGGAAAACATCTATAAAAGAATGTTTTCCCAGAGGCAGAGCTTCTGAGAAGAAATGTCTCAGAAATTTAATTTGGCAAATTCTCTGCAAATTTATATTGGAGCCACTACTTTTTTTTTTTGGCTAAAATAGTCAAAGCATGTATCAATTGAAGAATATGATGTTATCGATCACATGATTGTACAACTGAAAAACTGAATTCCTGTGCAAAATGTTTATCGTAAAGAGAAAGAAAATGAAGTTCAAAGGAATTGTTGTGTATCATCCATTTTCATACATAAAGCTTAAAAGTTAAAATATATATATATAAACACATACACACACACACACACAGACACACACACAGACACACACATACACACACACACTCATATAGTTATATTATTATATTCAGGAACACACAAAATAGACATTTTCAATATTCACTGTTACATTTACGATGATCAAAGTGTAGCCTATTATCTAGTCTGTAGCCCTAAGAATGTTCTCTATATGATTTTTTTTCCCAAAGAAGAAATCATCTGAAACACCTCAAGTCTTCAGGTATGTACAAAAGTATCAAACAACAGTGTGAACAATCTTATGGAAGTCATTGAATGCTCGATTAGGTATACATCCTGGAGAATATCAATTACAATTTTCTGTTTTATAGTTGAAGAGGCTGTGGCTCAATGGTTAAGGGATTTGCTCAAGGTAAACTCAATTTGATCAGAGTAAATCAATGAAGGTGACCTACATTTGGCTAATTATAAACATACTGTGCAAATATATGTGAGCTGCACTTTCTCCCAGACAAATACCAAGCAGCTTAAACTCATATCCTGCTTCTATGCCTAGGACCAAACTCAGCCTGCATCTTAGGCTCTGCTGAACATTCAGACACACAGGACTACCACAGCCCATACTTAGTATTAGATTCACTCACAAGAAGATAAGACAGAAGCACAGCAGGCTTGGCATGGCAGCATTAGGCATTATTCTTCAATAAGAGTCTGTTTGATAGTCCACATAGCTGTCCATGAGATAACATTCTTTGACTCTCCAGAAGAAACCCAATGTCCATATTGGGCAGGTATAGGAGTCTCCCTGGCTTAAAAGCCTCAAGGCATATAAGATCCAGTATCTCCTGCAACAGCCCTATGACAGAGCTTCGAGTTTTAAAAGTCATGGCACTCAGAGAAGCCCAAAGCCACTGCCACCCTTCAATAAGCTATTTAAAGATCTCTCAGTCCTGATACAATTTGCCAATCATTGATTCTTTTTCCTATAATCAATGTTGTTTTCTAGTATACTTGGTATATTATCTTTATCAGGTTTCCAGGTCAAATTGTCACAGAGAAGAAAAATTTTATTTTTAACTTACCAATGCGGCCTCGTGGCCCTTAAAGAAACAAAATCCTTTTGAGACACTGTGCTCAAGCACAAGACTGAATATTATTCCAAAACAGTTCTGTTTAAGCATAGGGAATATAGCCAGTAATATAATAATAACTTTGTATGGTAACAGCTGGTTACTAGACTTAATGTAGTGATCACTTTATAACCTACATAAATGTCAAATCACTGTTGTACACCTGAAACTAATATTGTATTTCAACTATACTTTCATAAAAATAAATAATCTTAATAAAATAAAACAATCCTTTTTATAGCTTCTGAATAGGTTAAACTTCTAGATCATTTATTTAGTCATCTGTTAAAAATTATATCTGGCACTATTCTAGGTGCAGTGGAAAACAGAGAAACATCCTTGTGTCAGAGAGCTTATATTCTAGGAAAGAATCTAAGGATACTTTAAATAAATGAATGAATGAATGATATACTATGCTAGAAGGTGATAAATACTAAGGAGAAAATTAAATTATGCATGTGACATGATAAGTACTTGGGGATATGATAAGATCTTGCCATTTTAATAAGGTGGTATGGTTTGCCCTCACTGTGACTCTTGAACGAAGACTTAACATAGATGAGGAAGAAAGCCACATGGATACCTATGGCAGACAAAGGAGCTTTACAAAGGCCATGAAGTGAGACTGCGCTTGAATTCAAGGAACTGCAAGCCAGTGTAATTGGAACAAAAAGAGCTAAAAGAGTAAGAAAAATAGGGTCAGGGAGGCAACCCATTTTCCTGAAATCGTTCTCTTAATTTTAAAGTACGGTTTGATTACAGTTTCTTCTTTTCTATCCCTTGATGGAAAATTCTACTTTTGAACATAAAAATCTTCAATTAAGGACATAAAACTCAAATACAGCAGAAATAAAAGCATAGTTGGCAAGTAGAGAACTACTGATACAGGTAGTAAAAAGTGATATGTATAACATGATACTTACAATGAGGAAAAGAAAGTAAATAAGATGATATGAGCAGGTTAAGTTATTCACACATGTACTCTTATAGGCTATGATCCCTCTCCCTAATATCCTGGTTATCAGAGGATATAGAAAAGCACTTTAATTTCATTTTATTACCAGTTATCCTGTATATAGAACTTTATTGTGTAATTAGCATTAAAACTATTAAGGAAGAAAGAAAGAAATTACTTTGGCTTCTGAGAAGAAACAAACTTAAATCAGAAAAATTGGGAATGAAGAAGGGTCTTCCCTCCTTATACTGGACTTACAGAAATAAAAAAGATTATAAGGAATACTATGAACAACTGTATGTGAATAAATTAGATAAATTAGAAAATAGAAAAATTCTTAGAATGATATAAACTACCAAACTAAGACACACTGAAAACTACTATTCAATGCTGTTTTCTAGTATACTTGGTATATTATCTTTGTATATTATTCAGTCTTGTGCTTGAGCACAGTGTCTCAAAAGGATTTTGTTTCTTTAAATTGTAGAAAAATTAAAGAACTAAATAAATGGAAAGAAATCCTATGTCCATGGGTCAGAAGACTTCATATTGTTAAAATGACAATACTCCCAAAATTGATCCACACGTTCAATGTAATCCCTATCAAAATTCCAATTTTTTTTTTAAGTAATGGAAAAAACAAAACATTATATTTATACGAAATTGCAAGGAACCCTGAGTAGCCAAAAGAGTATTGGAAAAGAAAAAGAAATTTGTAGAACTAACGCTTCCAATTTCTAAAGGTATAGTTTTAAAAACAGTGTGATACTGTTATAGAAGACAAATATATAGATTAATAATTAAAATTGTCAATCAGAAAATAAACTACATTTTTTAGGTACACTGACTTTAATAAAATATATTATTCAAATTAATTATAGTTGTCTTTACTTTTGTAAAATATGGTTACTAGAAAATGTAAAATTACATATGTGGCCCACATTTTATTCTAGTGAATGACACTGACCCAGAGTGAAATTTTTCAAATGAAAAAGCATATTTACATTTTAAGTTATATTTTATTAATATATATTATTTGCTTAGTTACACTGGCTACCAAAATCTAGTTAAATGAAATTTCCAGAATCCTTAACCTGATTAACTCAGACAACTCAGAAAATGATGGCCAAAGCAGTATTGTGATGTGTTTCATCTTATACTTCCCACAACCCCCGAAGTTTTTTAATATACCCATATATATTTTTTTTAAATTGTCTTATTGCTTCTCAGACCCTGTTAGTATTAAATGGCACTTGAAAACACTTCACCTTTGACATATCTGATAAGGATGGGGTCAGTGGAAAAAAAAATTTTGTCTTAATTATTTTTCCCCAGCTTAATTAAAATGTAATAGACAATTAGTTGCTCATATTTACATTGTGCAATTCAATTAGGTTTTTTTTTCAATTATAGTTGGAATACAGTAATATTAGTTTCAGTTGTACAGCATAGTGATTAGAGATCCATATAACCCATGAAATGGTCACCCCACTAAATCAAGTACCCCTCTTCCTCACATATTTTTTATAACATTGTTAACTATTTTCTTTATGCTACAATTTTTATTTCCATGACTATTTTGTAATTATCCTTTTGTGCTTCTTAATCCCTTTGCCCTTTTCGCCATCCCTCTCAACTCCTCTCCCATGTAGTAGCCCTCAAAATATTCTCCATATCTATGAGTTTGTTTCCATTTTTGTTGTTGTTTACTTTGTTCTTCAGATTCCACATGTACGTAAAATCATGTGGTATTTATCTTTCTCTATCTGACTCATTTCATTCAACGCAATGCCCTCTGGGTCCATGAAGGCAATATCTTTTCCATCCTCTTCTTTTTAGTCTGTGTGTGTCTCAATCTGAAGTGTGTCTCTTGTAGGCAGCATATGTAGGGGTCTTGTTTTCTTATCCATTCAGCTTTCCTATCTTTTGATTGGAGCACTTAATTATTTTTCCATTCAAGGAACTTGTTGATAGGAATATAGTTATTACCATTCTTTATTCCTGTTTTTGATACATGTTTTTTCTTCTTAAAGAAGATCCTCCAACATTTCTTGTAATACTAGCTTGGTAGTGATGAATTCCTTTAGCTTATTTTTGTCTGGGAACCTCTTTATTTGTCCTTCAACTCTAAATGATAGCTGTGCTGGATAAAGTATCCTTGGTTGTAGATCCTGAGTTTTCATCACGTTGAATATTTTGTGCCAAGTCCTTCTGCCCTGCAAAGTTTCTTTTGAGAAATCGGCTGCCAGTCTTATGGGACCTCCCTTGCAGGTAACTAATTGCCTTTCTCTTGCTGCTTTTAAGATTCTCTCTGTATTTAACCTTTGGCATTTTTATTATGATGTGTCTTGGTGTGGGCCTCTTTGGGTTCTTCTTTCTTGGAACTCTGAGATTCCTGAGGTTGTATGTCTATTTCCTTCACCAGGTAAGGGAAGTTTTCCATCATTATTTCTTCAAATAGCTCTTCAAATTCCTGTTCTCCCTCTTCTCCTTCAGGTACCCCTATGACACATGTTGTTACATTTGATTTGGTCACATAGGCTCCTTAAATTATCATATTCTTGGCTTCTTTTTTCTTGCCATTCTGACTGGGTGTCCTTGGCTTCTCCATTCTCTGTGTTGGTGATTTAATCCTCTACTTCATCCACTCTTTGACTCCCTCTAATATACAATTCAACTTAGATAATGTGTTCCTCATTTCTGTTTCCATTGTATAATTACCATTTCCATTTTTATGTTTTTTATTTCTTTGTTGAAGTTCTCACTGAATTTATCTACACTTCCCCTAAGTTCATTGAGCATCTTCATAACCAGTGTTTTGAACTCTGCATCTGTTAGATTGCTTGACTCCATTATTCCTGGATCTCTGTTCTGTTCTCTCATGTGGTTTCTGCTTCTTTGTCTTCCAATTTTGGCTGCCTTTCTGTGTCTGTTTCTATGTACCAAGCAAAGTTCCTAAGTCTCCTAGTCTCATTAGTGTAGATTAACATAGTAGGTGTCCAGTGGCACAGTCCTGAGAGGGGTTCAGCTGCAAGCCAAATTGGGCCCCAGCCTGTGCCTCTCTGAGGCCACCTGTTAAGATTCACCAAGCAATCCACAGATGCTGTGCTTATGGTTGCCTCAAAAGGCCACGCCAGAAACCAAGGTCAGCTGCCACCAGCGTGAGTCTTGGTGCTACTTAGCAAGTGGCACAGGACTCACTGAGGATACAACTGAATGTGGCTTGGGTGGGGCTGTGAGTTGGGGGAGGCGGAGTTTTAGTGAATCCTCTGGGTGGAGCAAACTCTGTTATCCAGTTTGATGAGGTCTCAGCTATGGCAGTGCCTATGTCTGCACACTGGGAGCGGGGAGGGCTCAACAGAGGAACAATGGATACCACCAGCACTTCTGCCCAGGAGAAAGTTTTGCCTCCGTCTCTTGCTCCAACAACTGTGTTCCCCTATAAGTCCCTGGTGCTCCCTGTGCAGCCTACCCGGCACAGGTACTTACAGCAAATGAGTCCGTCACGTGAAAGTCCACTCAAGATCACGGCCCCTTTAATAGGTGTTTGCAGCTGTCAGCTGCTGCTACCACAACCTCTGTCTCACTCAGCCACTCAGGACCAAGCAGCTTCACGTCTTTACCCCCTCCTACCTTCCACCATTGCAGAGTGATTCTTATTTCTCTCCCTAGTTGTAGGGCTTCTGTTCATCTAGATACTCAGGCAACTCTGCTTGCTCTTTGCTCTGTGTTTCCATTTCCACTTTGAAGTGGCTGCAAGAGGGGATGAACAAAGCTTCTATCATCTACGTCATTTTGCCCCCCAATCCTAAACTCTTACTTTTATGGTCAATTGATTTTGACCATAAAGTACAAGTCAATTCAATAGGAGAAAGAAGAGTCTTTTCAGCAAATGGTGCTGGGACAATTGTATATCCACACGCAAAAGAATGAAATGGACCCCTACTTCATACCATATACAAAATTTAAATCAAAATGAATGAAAGAGCTAAATTTAAAAACTAAAACTACAATAAAACTAAAGAAAATATAGAGGTAAATGTGACTGGATTAGTTAATGATTTCTTAGATATTATACCAAAATTACAAGCAATAAAATATCAATCAATTATAGTTCATAAAAAATTAACACATTTGTGCTTTAAAGGACATCAATAAAGTGAAAAGATAACCCACAGAACTGTTGGAAATCATATATGGAACTTGTACCAAGAATACATAAAAAAGCACTACTTGATTTAAGCTAAAGACAAATAACACAATTTTTAAATGGACAAAGCATACAAATAGGTATTTCTCCTAAGAAAATATAGAAATGGCTGATAAACACATGAAACCATGTTCAACATCATTAGTCATCTGGGAAATTTAAAGCAATACCACAATGAGATACCATTTTCCATCCATTAGATGGCTATAATAATAATAATTTTAAAAAAACAACAAGTATTGGTGAAGAAGGTAGTGAAATTAGAATCCTCGTACATACATAGTAGAAATGTAAAATGGGACAAACGCTTGGAAAAGTTTGATAGTGCCTCAGAATGTTAAAGAGGGTTACAATATGACCCAGCAATTCTATTCTTAGGTACATACTCGAGATAAATGAAAACATACATCCACTCAAAGCATTGTACATAAATGTTCACAGCAGCATTATAATAGCCAGAAAGTAGAAACAACCCAAATGACAATCAACTGATCAAGAGATACATAAAATGTAGTATATCCACTCAAAATTAATATATGCTTCAACATAGATAGAGTTCAAAAAAAGATTGTGCTGAGGGAAAGAATTCAGTCACAAGACATCACATAAGATACCATTTATAGACAATGTACAGAATGGGCAAATATATAGAAACAGAAAGTAGGTTGTTACCTACAGCTAGAGGTGTTGGGCGCACAGTGTTTCTTTTGTGGTGATTAAAATATTATAAAATTGATTACAGTGATAGTTGCACAACTCTGTGAATATACTATAAATCACGAATTGTTCACTCAAGTGAATTGTATGGTATATAAACTACAGCTCAATAATCAGTTCCAAATAAGGTGTTTTTAATTCCAAGGAAGAAAAATGTCCATACCAACAACCAAGCAAACTAACACAAAGGTTTCATGAACACTTTTAGATATGGGTTAATGTACTCTGCTGAGTATCATAAAGATGAATGTTTCAATGTAGTTTGATAATGATTTATTTATACTTAAAAGATCTCATTCTGTCAAATCCATTTCTCTGTAAAAATTCTTTTAAAATAATGAAAGGTGGACAATAAACTTACTGACATAACAAGTTACGTTCAATTGCAAGATGAGGATGTTGGTAAAAGACATGCTCCAACACCGTCTATATATGGTTTTAGAAAATGAATATTCAGGCAGATATCTATCACAATAGCCATTTAGGTATAATGGGGAGAAAACTCCAGTGAAAAAGGCCTGAAAGTTTGCTTTCTCTAAGCTCTGCCTATACGGTGAAGGATCTAAACAGTGAAAACAATGAAAATTAAGATGTGTAAATCCAAGCTTAAAATCCACTGACACTAATACCAAGCCTAAATATGAAGAGATTATTGACACATGATTAACGCACATGCGAAGAAAATGTGCTGGCTCGTGGAAATAAAAAAATCAATTTTTGGAATTAATGAATTATTTAATTAACTCTTTGAATTAATTAATTGAACAAATCATACAAAGAAGTATATAGTTTTAGGGTATGAACAAAAAAACAGGCACCTCGACCAAGCATTTAGGAATAAAAGTTTAGGAGTAGAATTACCTGAGAAAGATTAGCATTAGTTTTAGTATTTGAGATAACTTTGGCACTCTGAAAATAAAATTTTCATACAAAACATTTTAATTATTAGAAGAAAATAATCTGAGTATGTATGTTATTATTCTAAGACTGAATTTTCCCTTTTTACTCCTTTCTCATTGTTTTTTCTTAATGATTTTTCCCTATTTTACCTGTTAGCATTACAAATAAGCTGAATTGCGAAAAACTGTAAAGTTATATACTCAATGGTAAAAATTAGAAACATAAAAAGTCTAAAAAGTTCTTTCTCAGAGGACCCAAGAAGAAATTTTCCCTTTACTACACTGTTTTGTATTTAGGTTAATTGTTTCTTTTATTACTAACATTTAAAAGAAACACAGAGCAAAAGCAAAATATTACTTCTCCAAAACACTAGCACTTGAATTTGAAGATGTATTTATCCATATTAATCAAAACACAAAAGCACACATTCCTTTTCAGTAGAAGAACAAGAATCAAGAAAAATCTTAAATTATAAAACTTTCTGCATTAAATTGTGAGAAAATTATGAGACCGTTGACCATCAGCAAAACGTCAGCCAGATATTTCTCCAGCAAAATGGGTTTACTTGGGAACAACAAAGAATTTCAATCAATACCACACTACCATAGCAGGCCAAATGCAAAGTCGTTAAAACAAAGGCAAGGAAACTTTCACACAGGGGAAGAGGAATTTCGGAGAGCTATTGCAAGCAATGAGTTTTTCTGTTGTACTTGGCTATCTATCACAGGGGAGGAGAGCTCCCCCTTCTGAAGTCACTACTTCACTTTAAATGAGATTTCTGTCTACTAATCTTTTTACAAGACATATTGTTTAAAAGATAAGGGATGCTTTAGAATTAAGATGGCAAGGAGACAGACCTTGAAGAAAGGTTTTCGCAAAAAAAAAGTATGATTTTAATATGACAAATGCAAATAAGAATATGCAAGTTATATATTCATTAGATCCTCTCTCTAACTCAATTTATGTACCCGCTGTCTATAAATAAGACTTAGGCTCTACTTATGTGAAAAATAGATCATAAAAATTACTATTTAAGATAAAGTGTGAAATATTTTCAGAAGCCTCTCTCTAGGTATAATTACATGTCCAATTTTATAATAAATATAAAACCGATAACACTTTGGAAAATGAGTTTGTGCGGCTATTATTTATTTCGATAGACAATAAAATACTAAATAACAAATAGCAATTCAATTATATTTTAATCATTTTCAATTAACTATATAATACTTTTCCAAATAAAATTTCCAAGTTAGATTTAATAACTTATACATCATTAGCTAACTAATTATAACTAATTTGAAACAGTGTAGTTAAATACTTATTAATGATAGCAAATAAAATATTGCTCAAAAGCTATATTTTATATATACTAATTTTAATAATGGGATTTGGAGAAAAATGTTTTAGTAACTTAAAATTGAATAATTTATCCATAGTAGGAACTGAATTCATAATAAACCAAAACTACACGATTTTATCTGTAAAGAGAAGTACTTAAATTCTAAACATTTTCATACATAACACATTGTGTAATTGAGTTGAAAATTTTTCCCATAGTTTTACATTTTAGAGTTAAAAGAGCTCAATTTTAAAACTTTCTAACAAGCGATGGGAGGAGAGAAATAAAGCGTCTAAGGTTCCAAGACTTGATTAGAATTAACTGTAAAGAAAATACTTTAAAATAGAGATGACGGAGTAATGCAGACCATTTCCTTAACTGATTTTATATTAACAAAGTTTAAACGATTAATCTAAGTAGTTACAATACTTGTGCTCTATCACTCATATAATTACCCATATATTTTCAAAAAGCCTACCCCACCCAAATGTCCAATGATATTATAGAAGAGCCTAGAGCTGGTATTTCCCTAGAAAGCCAATCACCTTCCTCAATCCGCTTTTGCAGAAGAAATTCATGGTCAAGTTTCTGACTTATATTAAAGAGTTTTTAATATTTTCCTTACACTTAGAAATTATTTTTTAGATGAGTTAAAGCTAATATACATATACCTTATACACAGTGCTTAGGAGAAATGGAAGGACTACAGTATTGATGTAATGCTTAAGTTCAAGTGCTACCATACATTGGACCTATAAAGTATAAAAACTATTAACTATGGAAAATAACTGGCAAGATGGACAAAGGGCCTAGTGTGGAGCTATGCTGTCCACAGAATACTGACTCTCACCTTTGTTATTTAAGTTTTTAGTAAGATACCACGGAAAGAGTATGGATAAACATTCTTTCTTAAAACTGAACAACCAAAATATTCATTCTTAGTTCCATTTTGTTATACTGGAACACAGAGGGTTAAAAAAAAAAAGCTATTTATGTGGTTTAGATGTGAGATGTCCTCTTCCAACAATATAACAATATTAAAAGGACAGGACTATTTACAAATTCCTCATATTAACCATAAAAATGATTTAGTATGTATTTTGAAGTAGATATAAATCATTATGTAAACCAGTTACACTTTGAAAGCAGATATCTGTCTATCTGCACATGTGAAAATCATTCCCAGGCCTTAAATTCTGAATGGGCTGTTTATTTCTTGATGGCAGAGATCAAAAGTATTATTCACGGCTGTTTAGTAAAAAAAAAAAAAGACAGCTACTAAATAATTATCAGGTTGTCTAGCTGACTTTCAACACGTTTCTCAGAATAGTCACATATACCAAATGGGATGCGTTATAAATCTGATTTCAAAGATCTGTTACTACCATGGTGACTGCAGTAAAGGATGAAGAGGAGAGGAAGTTGATATACTGGATATAGCCACATCCAGGTCCTAATATAAAATTTTCATATTGCCATTGTTTGTCCCAGTGAAATGTCAACCAGAATGAAGATCTTTGACAGCTCCACAATCTCAAATAGTTAAATATCAACTGGCACTTGAAAATCAACAGTGCAGCTGCTATTGACTTCATCCTTCCTACATTCATTTATTCAGAGTTCTAATTCTGGGACAGGCAAAGCTCTACATCCTGGGGATACAATGGAGATTATTCTCGCAGATGAAGAAAAACAATAAACTTATAAGTAAGTAAAATCAGACTTTACAGAGTGTAAATTCTCCACAAACAATTATAATAGGTTCAAGCAATTAAGAGTGAATAATAGGTACTTTAGTTTGGTTAGCAAAGTCATTTCTGAGAAGTGTTATTTAAGGTAAAACCTGAAAAACAATGGGAATCCCACATACTGAATATCTGGAGTAGGAATGTTTCATGCAGGGGAAACCTAGTGCAGAAAGACTAAGGCAGGAGACAGCTTGACCTCAGACTAGAATGAAAGGAAGTCCAAGTAATATTATTTGTCCTGTCAATTAAAAGATTATATCACCTGTAGGAGGGAGAAGGGAAACAATTGCAGGCTGACAAAAATAGAAAGATCTTATAGAAAACAACCACAATAATCTAGGTGAGAAACAATGAGAGAATAAGGTAGTGATCATGAAGAACCAAGTGGAGAGATTTGGGATATGCGAGGTAGAGGAGACAAAATTAATTGATAGATTATATGTGGTGTTTATAAAAGTTTATATAAATTTGACTTTACCCATTGTATTATAATGCATTTTACTGAGTTGGGGAGCTTGGAAAACTAACAGGCTGAGCATGTTTGTTCGCTTGTTTATTTTGGGAGGAAATCAAGAGGTCTATTAAGTTTGAGATTCATCTCTGATACATACCCAAATGGGTATGTCAAATAGGCTGTTTAAAAAATAAACTTCACGTTCAAGAGACAAGTTAAGATTAAGTATAAAAATGTTGAAGGTCATTTGCAGACAGTTGGCATTTAAAGCCATTAGCCTGGGTGAGTTAACCTAGAAAAAGAATGAAGACAGGACCCACATTAACATTTGGAGGTAGAGAAATGATGAGAAAAGGAGACTGAGAAGGAAGGAAAACAAGGAAGATTTTATGCAATTCAGACAAAAGAGTTTTTTCAGAAGAATCAAGTGGTCAACTGTGCCTATTTTGCTCAGAGATCAAGTACACAAAGAACAGAGACATGGATTGGCAACACAGTGGTCATTTGGCCTAAGGACATTAAAAAGAAAAAAAATAAATAAAGAAAACAACAGTCCTTGTGAGGAAAGCAGGCCTAATAAACTGAATTGAAGAAAGACTATGAGGTAAATAACTGCATTATAAACTATAAATAATTCCTTCAGGGTTTTGAGTTAGCATGTCTGTGCATCAAATGTTTAGCTAAGCTACTCCATGGTGGTACTGCTGCCTTGTCATCCAATTTTGCTTGGTCAAGAGGCCTGCACAGATCATAAACTGACACTAGCCCCTCATGCAAGTGCATGCCCTAGACAGCAGCCCGCAGAGTCACAAGCAAATGTAAGTTCCTACCATGACTTCTTTAACAGCCTTCTTGATTGACAGTCTCCCCTGCCTCCCAGAGCCTGCATGCCTCATGAGCTCTGTTAGATAAGACCTCCCTAGGGCTTACCAAAACCCCACTCTTTTGGTGTGAATTGAACAATGTGGCCCAAATCCAGGACCCTCAAAGCACTCTACCCATGGACTCCAATAAGACATGTGGCCCAGATCCTGACTCTGGATCTATCTGCACTCCACCTTTCCCATGTGTCCCCTCAAGGCATACCACCATGTACTTCCTCTAGCCCCTGTAATAAACTTCTCTATTTCAGTTTCCTTTGTGGTCTGTTGTTGAATTTAGGCTCACCACCCAGCACCCTGTGTTCCACTCAGCAAATGTTAATTTAACAAAGTCATAACAGTGAGTGAGTGAGTGACTCTGTGTGTGTGTGTGTGTGCACACGCGCACACGCGCATGCGAGTGTATTGTGGACAGGGGGGTGGGTAAGGAGAGTTGAAAACCAAGGCAATACCTAGAAGAGAAAAAGTATCAAAGGAATTTATTTTTGTTTTTATTTTTTAAGTTAGAAGATATCAAAACACATTTGTAGATACAGAGAAGTTGATATTGAAGGAGAAGCGAGAGAATTTCAGGATAAAATACATGAATATGTTGAGAAGAACTCCAGAGTCCAAGTGGGAAGACTGTGCTTGAAGTGAGAGCTGGTAGACTGTCATCCACGGTAAAATAGCAAAGCATGTCAGAGATGTAGATTTAAAACCAGACAAGTTGGCAGATTTGCAGGTGGATACATGAGAAAACTCAAATATTGTAAGTATTTTTCTCAATGAAATGAGAAGCAAGGTTAGCCATGTAGGAAGCAGAATCTATTGTGGGAGAAAGGTTCTAAGAGAGAGAAAAAGGTGTAAAATCACTTTCGAGACCAGAAAATAGAAGTGGAATAGGATGTCTGGGGATGTTTAGTGCTCATTTGAGAATTGTGGCTATGATTTTAAAATGAGATCAATGACTTTTAACTACTTGCATGTAAGCATTGCGATGGGTTGTTAAAAGCAAGGCTGTAAAATACAATTTACAGAATAATTTTAGGAGAAAAAAGTGCTTTGACATCAGACTATACAGGGGTTTTTCTCCTTGTGCTGACCACTTATTTTTTAATGGCAAGGAATGTACAGTATCTGTACCAGTGATTCCTATTCATGAGTGCTCTTGTTTTAAAATACCATGTGAATATTTTGAAGAAAAACAAAATCTAAAATATAAAATGGATTGTTCTTGCAGATAGCTTGGATCTCAAATAGCTTTTATAATTCTCAAAACAATGTGCTATGTTTTTAGAAGCTGAATCTTTAAACAAAATGGAGAAAATCCTGGGAAAATCACTAACACTTGAAAATGGTACTGTTCAATAGAACTTACTGCAATAATGGAAATGTGTTTCTGTCCTGTTCAATACATTAGCCACTAGGCACGCAGGGCTATTGAGCACTTGAATGTGGCTGATGTGAAAACGAACTGAATTTTCTAGTTTATTTAATTAACTTTCATTTAAATAGCCACAGGTAGCTAATGGCTACCTTGCCAAATAGCTCAGCTATAGGATCACCTATCCATCCCTCATCCACTACCAGGTGCTTGCTAGTTATTTGAAAAACAAAGTTGCAGGATAGAATTCTACAAGACAGAATTCCTTTGGTTCATTAGTTTAGATTGGTAGTTCTAAAATTCAGCACACTTGATAATTACTGCACAAGATTATATATACAAAAACCATAAATACTCAAACAGGCAATTCACAAGATTGTCTATGGTAGTTTTAACTATTGGCAAGTTTCACATTATAAATTATAAATTCAAAATTTACATTAAAGTCTGATTCTCCACTCCCTCGCCCATTTCAGCACTAAAATGAAACATGCTGTGAACTGACTTCAAGAACTAATACAGAAATATTTGGAAAAAAGTGATGAAATCAGGTGGACAGTACTGACATGTACCACAAATGACTTAGCCCTCCAAATTAGAAATACATAGTTAATTTTATATAATTATCTTCTCATTAGGAGACTTAAATATTCATTCAAATGTATTAATCTGCTTTATCTTTGGTATTAAAAGTTATATATAAATATTAATGCTTCCTTCCAGCTATCATATGGAAATTTTAGAACACCATAATAACAATTAGAAATGCAATAAAAATTCAAGCATTTGGTGTGCCTGCAAAATATCTTCTTTCTTCACATCGACTGTGTAAATTTTTCCATAATGTACATAATGGAATGAAAAAAATTCCTCCCACCATGTGGTCTACTAGAAGTCAAAATGACAGAAGTAATCTGTAGCAACATTTGTTATGACAGAAGCCCGACTAATTTCACTATAAAGGAAACTAGAAAATAAAATGACTTGGAAAAAAAATTCACATGCCTTTGCTTCTTTTAGTTTAAAAGTAATCTATTTCCCACATTTGAATATTTCAATAGTATAATTAAAATATACTTTTCCATTTATGTTTTCAGGTTCTTGTTAAAAATCTTTGTATTCCAAATATGTATCTAATCTCCTGCCAAAGGGTGCTTCATATGGATCTTATCCTTACAAATTTAGAAGATCTCTTTTGCCTTTCAGGATCCATATTTGGACATTTTTTTTTTTTGAAAATTTTCTAGAAAAGTTCCCTGTATAGACAAAGCACCAAAATTGTGTTTACTAATATGGTAGCCTAGGGTCTCTAGGACCCTCTGGAAAATCTTCATGAGTCTCACTATTTCATATGTCACTCAGCACTCATAGACAGAATAAAAACATGGTTCACACACACTTGTACTCTTTTATCAGATGTGTTAATCAATATTGTATTTAGTGACATTCAACTTAGTTTTAAGTGGTACCGAATTGCTTTCTCTATGGATTCCCTCCATTAATAAGTATTAAAATTTAAGCTATTGATATGTGTAATCTTTTAAAAAAATAATTAAAATGGAGTACTTACGTTTAAAAAAAAATTGGTAAACAAAATGTACCACACATTTCTTTTCAAATGTTGGCATAGCAAAGGGGATAATGCCAACATGTAGTCTAACTCTATTTTGCCAGGATTTTTTTAAAAAACAGTTATGCTTTGTTGTTGTTGTTATTGTTATTGTTTTAGTGAGGGAGCTCTGAATTGAAGTTCTATATATATGAGTAACTGGAAGATGACACCATGTTCAACTACAGATCTCACGCCAAAAACCGATAATAGGAAGAGTGTCAGGTGTTAACTACACTTCTTGGACCATTATATAACCTCTTAAAACTATCCCTCCCATACCATTTCGAAGTTTAAGCCAATTATCCTCAAAAAATAAAGTTCAAGATACATAATAAATATCAAGATTTTACTAACAATAACTTTTCATTAAGTATCTCCTGAATTCAATGGGAAATTTACTTATGAATCTAAAGATAAAACTGGTTCTTTACAGCCTTCTAATTGAAAATGGTACTGAAAGTATCCCAGGAGGTCTAAGCATTAAGAAAATTGTTCAGTAACAAGTAGCAGGTAACAGCTCCATAAATAGCAGAAACTAAAGAACAATGCATCTTTAAACTTTAACATTCTGCACAATATTTTAAACTTATATTTTGAACAAAAAAAGTTTTATTTTTCCAACTTAATTTTTAAAAAGTCATTATTACATGCTTTCCAGACAACGAAACCAATAACCAATGTGAATATAAGGAACTTTGATAAAGCATGAATACTTACATTATTTTAATGGTTTTATAGAATGATAATTTGAGCATGTTTTAAGCTTCCTCACTTTTATTATGAAAACTTTCAAACATATAGAAAAGTTGGAAGACTTATACGGTAAACACCCATATATACATCATCTAGGTTGTACAACTAACATTTTATTATACTTGCCTTATCACATATACATATATACATTTAGTCATCCCTCTATCTACCCATTACTCCATTTTATTTCAATGTCAGTTTCAGACTTTGCGTTCGGTACTCTCCACCCGTAAACACTTCAGTATTCATATCATTAACTAGAGTTCGATATTCTTGCTTTTGTAGTGCAAATTTTACATGTAACCAAATGTACAAAGCTTAAGTGAACCATTGCATGAATTTTGACAATCTAGTATGATTTTTATTCATTGGCATTTAGATGGCATATAAAATGAAGTAAAAGTTGAAAATATATAATATTATGTTATCAATCTGTTATTTTTACTCTAGTTGCTTCCACGAAAAGTAAAAGTAAATTTACTCCCAACCATTTAACAGATTTATAGGTCACATTTACCATGGAATACTTTAAAAATACA
Source organism: Pteropus medius (assembly GCF_902729225.1). NCBI lineage: Eukaryota > Metazoa > Chordata > Mammalia > Chiroptera > Pteropodidae > Pteropus > Pteropus medius. Next base: position 1,276,393 of record NW_024355203.1, on the reverse strand, counting down.
TAATAACCACAAGAAGTTCTCTCAATGTTTAATTTCAAATTATATTGTTCAAATGTCATAAATTTAAATTCCAGCAAAGTACACTAGAATAAACTTTCCAAGTACAGATTTCAGAGTTAATCTAATCTCCTTATATAAATGGAAAATAGCATCAATTTAGTCATTCAAGAAAGGACTTTAATTCTTTGATAATTGTCTCCACTGGGTTTCCAACTCTTAAGAACTGATCCAACTGACAATGCCACTAAAAACTTAGGGAGTAAAAGGCCAAGATTGTTGGAAATGACCAATTCACAGCCAAACTATTTTATTTATTTATTTATTTTAATTCCGAAAGAAAATAAAAAAGATAACCTATTTCTGAATTGAATCGAGTGAGAATCATACCTGGCAAAGGAAGTAGGATTTCATAATTGAAAATAGTGACAAATAGTTTAAATTACAGCAAAAAAAAAAAAAAAAAAAGAATTTATTCAAGTTCTTTAGGTTCTGCATTGGCTTTTTTAATTTCTGCATTGGCAAAAGTATTTGCTATGTGCCAAGGACAGAAGCTTCCTATTTTGCTACTTTTTAAGAAGGAAAGCACACACGAATTTCACATTGCATGACTACACCACGCAAATGACAAGCACTGAGTTTGTCACCATGGGAGGCTTATGACCAGTTTTCTGTTGAAATGTGACACTAGATTTTGGAAATGCATAAATAACATTATTGGTTTTGATTCTCTGAATTCTACCAAGGTAGAATGAAACTGGACAACCTGGTTTCAAACTACTTGTGATACAAGAAACCGAGTTTGTAAGGGCATTGAAGTACCTCCTCAGGTAAGAACACAGTGATTTGCATTCACAGCTGACTTCTGAGAGTCTTTTTCTTCTATTAAAATGCTAAAAAAGCTAGTTGGGTCCCACATCTTAAAAACAGTAAAGGCATAGATTCCATACGTAAGACTTTTATAGGTTTGTAGAGAATATTTGTTGTGCTTAAATATTATGCTAAGTAGGAAAGAGGATATAAAAATGTTTAGTGGCCACTTTTTAGGTGGGGTCAAATGCATACATATAAAAATGCAAGGGAGTACATATAAATGTAAAAATTGAAAAAACTATAAAAGAATTAAGGTTAAATGCTTTCGTAGAGAATTTAGGGATTTCACATTGTATTTATACTCAAGTAGTACTTAAAATTGAACACAATTTACATCCAATGAAATCTTAAGATGAAAAGTGGACTTAATTATATTTGAAAGTCTAGGCACATTTAAAATGAGTTTTTAATAAATCCAGCAAATGTTTTTAAAAACTCTTTTAAAATATAGCAGATTAAGACCATTTTCTTTTTTAAAAAAACTATACATATCTTAGGTTCTATTACTCCCTTAACAAAAATGCTGTATCTCATTTAACATCACATTATTTCACACATGAAACATGGAATTGGGGGAAAAGTAAAGATGAAAAATAAGCAATTCTTTGTTTCTTCTTATCGACCATTACATTAAAATCTAAGGCAAGTTTTCTTCACCAAAACCAATTAACATGATCATAAAATAAAACCTTACAAATACAGTAAGTACTCACTTATCATCACTAGGTTCTGCAACTTAAAGCAAGACAACATATGACAAAATAAATTTTACCACAGGCTAATTGCTATAAACAAAAGCTAAGTTCCTATGGCATCTCATCAAAGTTATAATGAAAACACGCTAAAAAAAAAAAAAAAAAAAAACAACGTTATTGGAGGATCTGCTGTATAAGGAAGGACTCCTTCACTCCAAACCAAGATTTTTACCTTAGGAAAACTGTTAACTTCAGTTGAGCCCAGTTGGATACATCAGTCAGTAGCTGAAATGCCACAGGTTCCACACAAATCAGTTATCTCTTTCCAACAGCGTGAGCAGTGCTTTCTTATTTTTGACTATATAAAGTTAACCAAAAGATTCAAGGAGAAGAATTAAACCCACAGAGTGAATCCAAATATGCTGTTGGAAGAACACTGGGCAGCGAGTAGGCAGGATAATGCTCTTATTTAACGTGAAAGCTCCCCTTTCGTTTTCCCTCAACCTGCTTCTTCATAGTTGAAATCTAATGTTAGCTTGTTTCTGGGCCAGGTGGTTTCCTTGAACTAGCTGGCCACAGTGAGGTGGTTTTCAGTGAGAAATGGCAGGGGTGGGGGCAGGAAGAAGAGGAAGGAAAGAGAAAATGTGTGTATCACCAGACAGGGCATATATTTCCCAGTAATTTTAGAAACTGTTCAGTTTAACCTTGCAATATCTTAAAATTCCCTTATTCTAAGAATTACCTTTTAATTTTTTTTTCCATTTTGAAAATCAAGTTACATCTTGTAATGAATATCTACTACCTAACGCAATGTTTATTTCCCTCAAAACTATGATTTAAATGGTAGTACGATTAAATAACTGTGGGTAGTCACATTTAGTCCTTACAGTTTGTCTCAACTCCACAGACTTTAGAAACTGTAGTTCTGTTGCTCCATTTTCTACTCCTGTTTCTAGATGAATCCACATAACCTTCAGTTGTATAGATAGGAAGCTTTCTACTCCTCTCTTCAAATTCCAGTCTAAGTCCCACCCTCTAGCAGGTCATTTGGGCTCCCCTCCACCTCCATCTTCTTACCTGCCTCTCTCTGGAAGCCAGCACTACTATTCTTATTAGTCGGAATTTGACATCCAAGGAACCATATTACTGGGTTAGCATCTCTCAAAGTAAGAATCAAGCCAGGGAATTTCTCTTTCTGAAATACATGCAAGGTACTGTCTCTGTGTATACAAAACCATGGAGAAACTGCTAGAAATGATAGCTGCCTATTTATTGTTTGTGCTTTATCATCAGCCACTGTTGGTCCATTTGTCTTCAATTAATGGGCAGGGAGCAGCAAGCCTTATTTTAGGCTCACAGAGCAGTTTGTTCTTGATCCAGCTATTGTTAACAGAGTCTTGCATTCTGGTAGGTACTGGATGACTGCCAGGTATTAACAAATCAAGTGTTTTGGTCACCATTTAGCTATGAGCTCTTTGTATGTCTTGAAAGAAGAATAGGTAAGTCAGCTTGGAACCACAACATCCAAAATTACAAAAGCTGCAAGTCTAGTAGAACTTTTTTGCTGCTGCTGCTGCTGCCAGAAGAAAGAATTTTATAGACGTTTATAGCTCTGGATGAGAAAAAATAGTACTTTTTTCTGAACGATGTCTGAAAGACAATAGCGTTACTTCCTTATTAGGAGCAACTCCAATGCAAACACCCACATCACTGAAACTGTCATCACCGGGGAAACTGTCATCACTGCGAAGACTCAGAGGAGCAATATAGGTCAAATGACTCATTCAAATCAACCCTCAACTGTATAGAAAAAAGCTGGTCCTACAGTTTAACAGATTACCATATTTGAATCCCATTTAAGCGTGATTTGCCTTTTAAAATAAAGGTGTTGAGAAAGCTGTTAAGATTTATCACAATAAACTTCTGTGTAAAGATTGATTCAAAAAGAAATGCTAGACTTATTAGGTGCACAAAAGAAGGCAAAGGAATTCTCTTATCTCGTGTACTGCATCTCCAAAGAGATCAGGTATTACAATTAAATGATCTATTTTTCTTTTCATGTTTTAAAGCTGCATAATGCAATTTACTGTTTGACAGTTAATATAAGATAAATTTAAGTATACAGGCAATGATAAAAGCTAACCAAGAAAAGAGAATTATATTTAAATTTAATGTATTTTTTGAGTCTAAAAATCTAAAAGGCATCCTTACCACTAGCATATGCATATGTTCATTTAGATATATTTAATAAAAATAACTTGCACTGTAGACTTTAAGCATATTTGTCAGCTATAGTATCCTTTTTTATTTGTGATATTTGTACACCTGTCACTTATTAAATGCTTATTATGCATCAGAACATAGTCTAAGCCTTTTTTTGTATAAACAACTTTACAAGTAGATATTATCCCTATTTCCGCATGGTGAAACTGAGGTTCAGAAAGGATAAATACCTTACTCAAGTTCAAATGGATGGCAGAGGCAGAATTCAAACACAAGTTTGATTCCAAAGTCTATACTTTGATGAGACTATGATGGTTATTTTCTGGAGAAAGAGGCATTTTCAGAGATAAGAATTTTAAATTTCCCACTTGTAAACTATGGCTACAGAGAACAGTTGGGTGTATCACACTCAAACAAAGAGCACAGTAGCACTGAGTGAAGGGATCACAGTCAGATATATAATGCCTTATGAAATAAGTTAATAAGGGTTGAAACACTGTATGCTTGATGAAATAAATTTCCTAAGGGCAACAGACATTAGCAGCTGTTCAAGTACGGTTAACGTCCCTGTAGGCAAGTATATCACATCGCCACTTATTGAGCCCATGTGGTGTTCCTGTAGTACCTTTCATCTCTTTACACCAAGAGAGAGTAAATAAGTATTCTTGGACTTCAGCAAGAACTGCTTAACTTCATCTCCATAAACATTCTTGCCTCATTCACCAATTAGTAGCAAAAGCTATTTTTCTAAAAACAGAAATTTAAAAATGTTAATTTCCTGCTTAAAATATTTCAGTGGCTTCCACTGTACTTAACATGTCGAAAAAGTTTAAAGCCCTCTACAAGGTTTTACATGATCTACCACCTCTGTACCACACACCAACCTGTCCTTCCAGAGCCAGCCTTTGGCTCTACTCACTTTCCTTCTCTTGCGTCCTGACTCATGACGTTGGATGAGGCTTTCTCTTTTACTAGGAATGCTTCAACCTTTGTCTTTACCTAGCAAACATCCATTCAGCATCAAGTCACTGTTCTAAAGTTCAGGAAAATTTCCCTGATCCTTGGTAAACCCTTGATAATTCCTTGGAAACCTTGATAAAAGTTAATCACCAGTGTTTTCACTTTCATAGCATCCGGTACTTTTCCTTCCCAGAGCCTACATAAACTGTAGCTGGAGAAGAGGATGTAGCCTTTCAACTAATTCAAAGAGTTACTACATTAAAATAACAAATACTTTAATTTCCTCATACTGTACAGTATTTCGAAAAGCTTGACTTGCATAGGGGTATTGGGCTTGTTACTTCAAATTCCCACAATTTTATTGGTAGCATCCATTTTAGCCAAAATTTATCCATTTTAATTTTCAATTTATTGAATTGATCAGTTTGGCCCCTGTCATTATCAAAAAATAAGAACGAACTTGTTCCTTTATGAGTGCTCTAATTTTTGATTCAATATGATTTTTTGTGAGATTATTGGTCAAAGAATTTTACATTAGGAGATATTCAATGTAATAAGATATGATGACTAATACTGTTTGTAGAAAGAAGAAAATTACTCATGGAAAAAGTAACATTTGCCAGAAGTGACAGCTTGTAAAATTGACTGTCATTATGTTTAAAGAAAATATTCCTATAAAAAGGAAGTCATGAAGAACAACAACAGCAAAACAGGAATCATATTTTTGAAAGTCAAATTTTTTCAGTGCCCTCAGACACACAGAACTCAACTATCCCATTTACAAAGTCGTCTCAGATATTTAAAATACATATACATTTAACTGAACATGGGTAACAAACTATAGAGAGGAAGAATCTCAGTGAAAAAAATATTTTAAAAAGCAGTTAAGTCAATTCTGGAGATGAATGGTAAAAATGACAAATTTTGTTATGAATATCATACATTTTTTTTAAAAAACACAGTAACTCAATGACTCTTTATTAACACATAATCTTCTGGAAACACATAGGCAGAGATTTTCAACCCCAGTATAGTATATCTGAAATGCAGGGCTGGTGAGGGGTTGGATGACAGGTAGTGCCTTAACCTTTGAAAAATCTATAGAGGTAACTTTGATTATGCCTCCTTTACACCCCTACTAAGAATCACTGTACTTGAACGATCATTACAGCTCACGATGATTTCAATCAAAGAGTTACTTGGTTTCAATAAATTTCATGCAGGCACTAGGTCTACGCAAAACACCTAAAATTTAAAATATTCTTTGCCCCAAATTCTTACAAATCAGGTATCATATCACAAATGGAGTTATTTTGATTTCAAGATAGGGCAAATGGGAATCTCCGAGATTATAATTTCTATTGAAAAATATTATAAAGCTGGTAAATGCGCTGTTAACACTTTTCCTTGCTATTAAAGAAAGTTGGCTTGCATGAAGCTGATTTTACCTTAAAGGTACAGTAGAAACACAATGTTTACATTTTCTGTGTCAAGAAACAAAGCACATGTCACGAATATTGCATCCTTCCTCAGGCAATGAAAAGAGTCTTAAGTTAAAATACATTCTGATGAAGTTATGATTTGGCTTCATGCTTCAATACTGAAGTATTAGCATTCCACAGTGGAAAAAAATAATGGTGTTTATCAGAGAGAATTCAGAGAAAAGGAGTTTTCAGTAGAGACAACAAACCCCAAATTCTGATGCTTACACTCTATAATTCAATCAATGACAAACACACCATGGGAACCATTTAAAGAAAAAATTTTCCAGATCTCAGTTATAATAAATAAGAGATCCCTGAAATATGAGAGCTTAAAAAAAAACAGAACACCACAAATTAAAAAATATAGTGATTGGGCTCTGAGTATCAGAAGAGAATGATCTTTAAAATTCCTTACAAGTTATGTGAAACTTACCTAGATGATACATCATCTGGGCTTTAAAGTCTTACTATTCTAAGTGTCTTCTGCTGCCCAGCTGCATGGGCATTATCTGATAATTGGCTAAAATGTAGACAGTTCGGTCCCAACCACAAGCTGAATGAATCACATCCCCATAACAAGCTCCCCAGATGCTCCCAACACAAATTAAAGTGTGAGGCGTACATCTCAAGCACAGTTCTAAAGATCACCACATGCAGAGCACCCATACACAGACTGAGAGCTTGAGGATAAAGAGCTGTCTTTCTCTGGAGTGCTAGGGGTAGTCTCTACCTCCAGATTTGGGGTACACTGATTCGTGATTACCTTAAACCCAGACGAAGATGTGGCCTTAGCTAATGCTGAACTTATTACCATTCTCTTTAAATACACTGTTAATTTACAACTTACTGAATGGTAACATAGCCCTGGCAATAAAAAGCCAATGTCCAGCAAGAACTGAAGTATCTAAGAATGGTGAGACAGAGTTTCTTAGAGCTATTTTACCTAAATAGGGATACCAGGTGCCAAGATGTGTCTATATCTGCTCCTGTTCTCTGTGGTTATTCTAGATTTTATATTCTTGACAAAAATTAGAAACTTCATCTAATTTAAAAGTGTTAGTGGGGAAGAAACATAGTCTCTTTCATGCTAACAATCAACCTATCAAAAACACTACATCCTTTTACATCATACTTAATGTTTTCATTCTGCTGATAAATAACTAATTTCATAGTTCTTTACTAACTACCTGAAATTAAAATCTATATTCTCTTTTTTCTTTTCTGCTGTTCAGAAGTTATGCTGGTTTTAATATCACCCCCCGAGTTGAAAAAATACATTGACTAATAAATGTTTGTGATGTATCATTCTAATCATATTTTTGAATGCTTACAGAGTGCTGCTAAATTGCTATTTATTCATTACCTATTGTCCTCTCTGTTCCTTACAAACTCATAAAATAGTCAAGATCTCTTTTATTGATGACAAACTGAGAGCCATGGTGTAGTGGAAAAGAATGCAGGCCCTGATAAGCACCGTTGGGATCAAATTGTGTCTCAGTTTGTTAGCTGAGTTACCTCATCTATTGAATGGGTAAAATGATAATTTACTTCTAGCATTGCTGGGAAAACTAAATAATCCACATATGTAAGGCATTTGTAACAGTGCCTGGGATATTATAGCCATTCAAAAAAACAGTATTTTTAAGCCACTCCTCTAAGAAAGCATTCTTAGTACTGGGATGAGGATGCAAAGAGAAGTCTATTGGATTTTGGAGCCTGAGGGTTTACAATTACATTGAATTAGCTACACTTTCCCTTACTTCCTAAAACAGAATAAAACACCAGAGAGCAAAAAGAAAGGAGCAAGAATCTACGTTTTTCATTGTAAACCTGAATTTCATATGCCTTTAATTCATATGCCTAAATTTGTGACAAGACAGAAAAAAGAACAAACAATAGTCTCTTTAAGTGATCAATTTTTATTAATGGAACTCATGATGGAAATATTTTCATAGAATATATGAAGACTATACCTTGCAAACACATGTCTTGATGGCAGGCACCAAAACTGAAAACATCCATATCAACCTTGTTTGATTAGTTGGACATAAATAATAATATCCGGTATTTGCATAGTGTTTTATAGTTTTGAAGTCTTCAAATAACAACTTATGATATACGCAGTACAGATATTTTTATCCCTATTAAGTAGATGAAGACATAAAGTGCAAATGTTGAAGATAACTTTAAAGTTTGAAATAATATAGTGAAATTCTAAAGCAATTCATTTCAAATTTTACTTACTAAATGTCCCCTTTGACATAAGAAGTAATAAGATAGATATAAAGATGGTGAAATTATTTAAGGTGATTTGGAAAATAAGTGGCTTAACAATAATAAGACTTGAGATCATCTAAAATTATTCAAAAATAGATAGCTGTATGATGAACATTTTACATTTTTCAAATGATTTATGACTCTCTACATTTCCCAATATTTGTTTTGTATTTTCTGTTTTTTCTATGTTCATAAAACTTAGGTTTTATGAGAGTAGGGACCAAGATTGCCTCACTCACTTTTGTGTACTAACCCAGCACAAGGCCTAGGTGTTGGCTGTCATCCCACTAAGTTTCCTAGGTCATCAATCAGCATATCAAAAAATGTAGAAACATTGCAAAATTTTAACAGTCTGATCACTAAAAATCAACTCATTCAAATTACTCTATTTTTCCATTCTAGAATTTTCTGGGTATAAAAACAGAAAATAATATCGTCCAACTTCTCTTTAGTATATATCACATTATTGTATTAGAAAAATTTAAAATAGCCATAACATTACAAATGCTCCCAAAAGTATCTAACATTCACTTTCTCATAACACACAACTGGTAAATTGTTTGATTACCACTATTTTATAAGTGAGGAAACTGAAGTCATATGGTTTAACCAGAACTTCAACTAGATTGTACCATCTCATTAGATTTTCCCTGAAACAAATATAGTCCCATCTTTCTATGTACTAGGGATGCTGTCCTTACAAAAATGCCTAAGAATTAACTTTTATTCTGCATTCAGCTTATTATTAGGCATTGTACAAAATATAAATATTTGTAGAAAATATATGCAGGCTCTAAAAGAGGAGTTTGCCATCAATTTGAAGAAATAAGCTATGCTTACATTGAAATTGAAATATCTTTCAAAGGCAACACATTGTTAAGCATGAGACTATGAAGCATAATATAAAATTATATGTGCAATTCAAAAATAAAAATTTCAGCATAGGCAGGTCAGAGCCAATATTCTAGAGTTGCAGCTCAAGAATTTACAAGGATGGACAAAATCATTGCACATGTTCCCTTCTGGTACTTTCATTTTCTCCATTCTAATACGAAATAATCACCTCCAAAATACTCGATGATTTATGATTTTAATATACTTCTACAGAACTATCCTTACAGTCAATTTTCAATTATTAAGTCTCTTTTCTCATCTTCTTGGATCATTACATTGCTCATTAGGACCTGCCATTATAAGAGAAAGAAACGCACAATATCAAAATTGGCACCTTATAAACAGCTATTTTTAAAGGCTTTAAGTTATGTGTCACTGCAAAAATAATCTGAAGAAATACATAAAATATAAATAAAAATGAGTTTACTTTTAATATAAAGTGGATAAAATAATTACAAGACCTTTTTAATAGAAACATTTTGGATAATAAAACAACTGTAACCTTTTACTGATGATTCTTATATTTTTTCATCCTTACTACAAAAGAAAAATTCAGAAGGTTGGGGTTGTAATTCCCATTACATGCTCTCCTATGGCTGTTATTAACCTAATAGAATTAAAATTTAGTAAGGCAAGTTTTTATACATATTCAGGTTTACGTTAAATATAAAAACTTTATATGGGAATCAATGGCCTATTTCCAACTTCAATATTACTCTAGAAACTTGTCTCAAAATTCCAACCACTTGTTAAATATCTACACATAAATTTGTTTTAACTTCTAATGTAACATATACCTACACATATGCACACATATATGCACACACATATATAATTATATATACACATATTACTAAAATACTATATTGTGTGTACATATACGCCTTCTATCATTTATGCATATTAGCATCTCATCCTCTCTAACAGGGTATAATGGAGCCAGCATAAAATCCTGAATCAAATCCAAATTCTGACACTTCTTAACTGTGTGTCCTTAGGCAGGTTTCTTAACCTCTGAGAACCTTATCTTCCAAAATGGTTAAAAAAGAAAATACTGAATTATTTGCAAATCAGAAAGAATATATGCAATGTCTATGATAATATAAAACAGAAAGCCGGTTCTCATTAAGGGGACTCAAACCTTTATCATTATTATTATTTCTCCCCAAATAACATGTTTTTCCCTTTATTCCTTTAAAAAATTTACTAAAATTATTAAAGTGACATTGGTTAATAAAATCAAATAAGTTTCAAGTGTACAATTCAATGTTTATACACACACGCACATACACACACAAATATATTGCATTGTGTGTTCACCATCCAAAGTTAAATTTCCTTTTATCACCAAATATTTGAACTCTTTTACCCCTAAATACCTCCCCTCTTCCCTTTTCCCTCTGGTAATCTACTGTCCGTGTCCACGAGTTTCTGTCATGTTAATTTGTTGCCTTCAGTTTTATATTCCATGCGAAATCATATTTTCTTAACTTGCCTTTTCTTGAGTAATATCCTTAACATTCAACCTACCTCTTGGCTTGAAACCTTGCAATTATCTTGGATAATGCCCTTCCACATTGACTCGAAGGCAAAGTGCTATTAATTCTTCTCTTAGAATGTATCTTGAATCCATTCCCAGTGCCACTATCTCTTATGCCATGGTTGCCATATCATTTTCAAGGAGAATTGCCCTAAGTATTCAGATAGGCTACTTCCCTCCAGTCTTGCTACCCTCAAAGCTTTCTACACATACAATCCAACAAGAGTTCTGCTTTCCTTTGATCAATCCACTGCTACAAATTCTTCATGGCTCCCTAATTGACAAAAGAAAAAATTAAAAACAAAAAACAAAAAAATCCAAGTCCATGATGATTTGACTCCAATATACTTTCTACTCTCATTTTTCCATCTCTTCTTCCAGTCATCCAAACAAAGATTTACTCAGTAGACAATATGTTCAAAGTATTGTTTCTGGCCATAGAGATACAACTGTGAAGAATGTACTCATGGCCCAAGTGGAGCTTTCTTTCTGGTGATAATTAATACAATTAAACAACTAATCTTTAATTCTAGGTGTGATAAGTACTTGGTAAAAGTAAATAAATACAGTTTAGACTCTCATCATATCTGAGAGTCTGGGAACGCTTCCCTGAAGGACTGATATTTGAACTACAATTTAAAGATGAATGAAAGATAGGGAAAATGATGGGGTAAAAGTGATTCTAGGAGAGAAAATGGCACAGCATTTGGGACCCACAAACCCTATCCTTCAAGCCAAATAAATTATTGATGCACACAAAATCTGTATTTCTCTGCTCCCTAAAATTTGTGCATATTTTCTTTTCACTTGGATTATTAACCATACTGAAATCACTGCTACATGACCCAAATTACTTCCCCAGAAGTGCTTTATAAAGTAAAATATTTTACTGAAATATACTTTTTAACTACATAAGCAAAAGATGATTTGATAATATGTGCTACTATGCTAAACTGAAAAATCACCTTGTTTTATAGTGAAAATATTAATGATTCATAGGCTTCTTCTGTTAAGGAACTTATACTTCATTTGAAATATTCATCATCTTGTTTTAGTATAACATTCATTCCATTCAAAATCCATTTGCATTTTCTTTGCTAAAAAAAATCACCCATTAGTATTCTGTACTGCCTTTAAAAAATTGTTGGTGTATGATTGTGTCAAGAGATTGAGCATCAGTAACTTTGATATCTGAAATTGCTTTGAGAAAGACATTTTTAATACCATCAGATACCCTTTTCCAATTATTCTACAGCCTTTATCAAAACAAAAGTGTATTTTCCATTGCCAACATGACAAAACCATCGTTTTTACAAAAAAAAAGAGTGCACGTGTTTGTTTTTTTCTTAATGCAGCCACACTAAATCTATTAATCATTGGACAGTGATAAATTAGAGTTACACACAAGCACACTTAAACAGCAACCACTATCTACATCACTCATCTATCTTAGAATTTCCAGGGTCAGGCATACTTACCATACTATACAAAGATAAGTGTAGTATATAGTAAGACTCACTCCAAAAACTTTTAGAAATGTTTTCACTTGTTAAATTAAAATCATTTTTTTCTTTTTTTAATGAAAAAATAGTGCTGAACTTAACACTGATGATTATTTCTGCCTTTCTGAAACTCTTTCCTCTCCTGACTCTGTGATACTGTACACAAAGCCTTAGTATATTAGTAACAAATATTGCTACTCCTTTTTCTATATATGCAGCAGGAGTTTAATAAATATTTGTTGCCCTATAAAATAAGAAGAGTGAAACAGATCCTAAGATTCCATATATCACTAACATCAAATGGGGTTTCTGGTTGGAATTATGACACAATCCTAAGGGATATGTGTTCAGACTGGGTTGAGAAAGGCAAAGGTGTCAGTGATTCTCAGATCAAAAGAAGAAAATGCCTCAAACAAGGTGAGATTTAAAGATTTGGAGAGATGGGCTTCTTTTCAGGTGGAAGAGCCAAGAGAATGATTCTCAAATAACAGCATTCTGAATTGTCTTTCTAAATGATTACTGTCTGACCCACACATTCTCAAACTTTACAGGATCAAGAGATAATTCAAAGTAATTTATTTATTTGTTTTAAATAAGGACATTTCCTCGTGGTTAATAGAGAGTTGGTAGAATTGATTATATTATCCTGGTTAAAATACAATATTTAAAATTTTTCACAAGAGTAAAGAATTTCATAATACAGTAACACAACATAAATCCAGATGAAGTTCAAACAGGTTTCTCAAAAACAATCATACTTTAAAAAAAATTCAACAGCAAAGTTCTGTTACATCTTTGTGGAAAAACAGATAGAGGGCTTTTAGTGAGTTTGCAAATGAACCAGTTTTTATTATAACCAGAGAAAACTCCTCTAAAAAAAAAAACAAACAAAAAAACTGTTACTGATATATATCACAATATTTTAGAAAAATCCTTTAAACTCTACATATAAATAATTGCATTTTATACAATATAAGCATGAGTAGTAAGTAAAGAGTATCATTAATCATTTCAAATAAATATTATTGGATAACAAAGGTTTTCAGAAATTCATTATCTTCCTAAAAGGTTTGATTAACCTTTTGAAAGAAGTTCAGAATCAAGATAAATATGTTTAAAATATCAAAATGTTAATAAAGAGACAAAAAGAAATTAAACAAAATCCTTTAAGTGTGAATGGTCTAAATACACCAAATGAAAGACAGAAATCTTCATAGTAGATCGAAAAAGACTCAACCATATGTTGTCTAAAATAAACGCACTTTAAATATAAACACAGGTTGAAAGAAAAGGAATAGAGAATGACATAATATGTTAGCACTATTTTTCTAAAGCTGAAATATCTATAGTAATTTTAGACAAAGCAGACTTCAGAATGATTGAGGGAATAGTTCTAAAGAAAATTATCAGGGATAAAAAAGGATACCACATAATGTAAAAGAGTAAATTCTCTAAGAAGATACAACAATCCTAAATATAAATGTGTATAACAAGAGAGTATCAAAATATATGAGGTAAAAACTGAAAGACTTGAAATGAGAAATAGACAAATCCACTATTAAAGTTGAAGATTTCTCTTCAATAATTGATAGATCAAGCAAGCAGAACATCAGTAAGAATATAGTTGACAGTGCCATCAATTAACTTGACCTATTTTAACATTTATGGAATATTCCATCAAACGAGAGCAAAATACACATTGTTCTCAAGCTCACATGGACCATTCACCAATATAGACCACATTCTGGGCCATAAAGCACACCTTAACGAATTTAAAAGACTAGAAATCATAAGGAGTATGTTTTCAGACCACAATAAAATTGAACTAAAAAACAATAGAAAGAAAGCTTGAAAATATCCAAATATTTGGAAATTAAACAACACATTTATAAATCAAGGGTAGTTTCAATAGAAATTTACACATATTTTAAATAAAGTGAAAGTGCAATTTATTCATTTATGGGATGCAGCAAAAGCAGTGCTTAGAGGGAAATTTATAGCATTAGCTATATGTATAGAAAAATAGAAAGTTCTAAAAACTAATCACTGAAGCTTCCACCTTAGGAAAACAGAGAAAAAAAGAATAACTTACACTTAAAGTAAGTAGAAAGAAACAAAATTTAAAGCAGAAATCAACACCAAAAGCTGCTTTTTTGAAAAGATCAATAACATTGATAAACCAGGGAAACCAAGAGAAGACACAAACTACCAATATCAAAAATGAAACAGGGTTCATAAAATACTGATCCAACAGATATGAAATGATAATAAAGAAATACAATAAACAATTAGATGCCCATTAATCAGATAAATTCTATAAAGTGGATTAATTCTTTGAAAGACACAAACTACCAAAACTCGCACAAGGAGAAACAGATAATCTGAATAGGTCTATATCTAAAAAAAAATGGAATAAATTATTAATTACCTTCCAATAACATAAGTACATGGCCCTGACTGTTTCAGCAGGGAATTCTACCAAACATTTAAGAAATTATATTAATTCTCCAATCTGTATTAGAAAACAGAAACAAACAGAACATTTTCTAACTCTATGAGCCCAATTAACTCAATAGTAAAACCAGATAGGCATTACAAAAAGAAAAACTATACACCAATATCTCTCATAATACATACGTCAAAATCTTCAGTGAACTGTTAGCAAATCAAATCCAACAATGCATAAAAAATAATATACCATGAACAAGTGGAATTTATTCCAGATATGCAATATTGGTTCAACACTAGAAAAATCAATTTATTGTCCATATCAAAATGCTAATAAAGAGAAATCATATCATCTTATCAGTTGATATAGAAAAAACACTTGACAAAATCCAACAGTCTTTCATAATAACAACTCTCAGCAAATTCGGAATACAGAGAAGCATCCTCAAAATAATAAAGGACATCTACAAAAATTCTGCAACTAATATTGTACTTAATGGCGAGATATTGGATACTTTCTTCAAAGTTTCATCAAAGCTATTTTCAGAACTAAGTTTGATTATTTGCAACATTAGAAAAATAACTTATTTCACTCTCTGAATTTTTTATTTTAAGTTCTCTTTCCAAGTTTTATTTTAAACAACTTTAACACTAATTGTCAAACAAAAGTTTAGTCTAAAGTTTTGGGTTAATTATTAGACTAATAATGTATAATTATTAGACTTAGCTTGAGGACATGGAGGGATATTTGTCTTTGTATTTTGCTGTATAATAGATACTCATGAAAAAAATGAAAAGAATGAAAAGAAAGGTTGCAAACTATCATAATGTATTAATTGGTTTAAATCAAATTATTCATCTAAACAGATTGGATATATAAATATTTTAAGCATAATTTATTAATTTTCCTAAAAATACTCTGCTATCTGGGGAAAAGACTAGTATTTTATTCCCAATTGTTGTTTACCTATAACATGAAATTTGTAATTTCAGGAAATATATTAGTGTAGAAATTGTAGATACTCAATATAATTACATGTTTAGGTAGATATTACAGAAATGAAAAAAATTAAAAATATTCTAATTCGGAAATAAGTAAGGTAGAAAATGAAATCTGTTTTAAATCTACCCTTCCACTCCAGTCCCAACTGCAGGAAAATCGTTGTTAAACATTTAGTAAACTTTCTTCTATATACTTACACACGCAAAACAAAATCATTCTGTGATTTTTGTTCAGTTTTAGGGTAAATTCTCTGGCAAAGGGATTTTTTTAATCTTCATGTATTTTATGTTCATTATAAATAATATATTCAAAAGCTCTCTGAGATAAAGGTCCCCAGGAAATCTAAATAAATAATTCAATAATTCTATGATACTTTTGGAATATTCACTTAACTAGAAACCTTTTTTTCTCATTATCATCTGGATAATATTATCCACAAATTTAAAAAAAAATACAGCTATATATAACACTTTCAAATTACAGATTAGTGATGAGAATTATAATGTACAGAAAAATGATATTTTGTAACTGATTTTTAAAGATCTAGTGAAACCCATCCCATTTCAATTACAAATTTAATGTGTTTATCTCAGAGACTATGGAAGAAAAATATAATGGAAGAGAAATGATCTAAAACCAAATGTAAGAAAGAAAACAAACTTCAAAGAAGTACTGGATACTTCAAAGCAAATCAAAAGAGAATCTTAAGGCAACACACTATAAACGTCCCTATTTGTTTAATTATTGTATTCCTAGGAAACAACTTTAATTCCCTAAGTCACAACACATGATTTTACTTAAATAGTAAATATTAAAAGTCTGATTTAAATGTATATATACATGTTTAGATATTTATTAGATATGTCTCTATTATATAATATATAAATACATATTATATAACCATATATGTCAATCATGTATTAATACAATTATATTTTATATTACATAATTATATATTATATGTTTATATAAATATATACTTATTTTCTATTTTTTTCTCTAGATCTTCTGGGTTTAATGCAATAGAATAATCCACTGTATTTAAATCTTATATTCTGTCAACCTTTTAGAGAATTACATTTGGTGATAAAATGTTAATTAAAAGGAATCACAGATTTATAGAAATTACAGAGCTAAGGATCCTGACCGATCTAACAAATATCCTCATTTTATAAATGAGAAAACTGCGGCTAAGAGATGTGACTTACCAAAAAAAAAAAAAAAAATAGAAATACAAAAAGCAACCTCTTTTATGTAAATACTTAAATTTTCACTCATTTCTAACATTAAGAATACAGTGATTATTACTGTATCGTGCCAATAATAAAGCAATGGCCTGTCAGATTCATAGCCCCTTTCTCTGCTCTACTCAGTGACACTGAGGCAGACACTCATGCTTGAAGGTCAAACACTGTGAGAACTACTGCTACAGTAAATAGCAGTAGTTCTGAGCTCAACATGCAATGTTAACTACATTGCTCCAAGTAAGAATGCTGGAAGTTTTCATCTGGAAATTCAGACCAATTTTCATACTAATTTTTCTGTCGCATTCACTTAAAAACAATGTGGCCTTGGGCTTATCTTTTCTCAATTAACTTCATAAATTTTTTATGATTATTAGTTAATTTTTTATAAATCTCTTAGATTAGTGCTTGGTATATAATAATAACAGTAAACACTAGCTATTATTATTATTATTATTATTACTGTGATGATGATTATGATGATGCTTGAATCTGATGGCAAGATAGTAAATCCTGATACTCCAATCTTCAATGCAATCTTGTATAGATAAACTATAACTACAGGTCAATTTTGTGACAAGGAAATATTATCCATTATTATGAACTTGTACCATTCTCCTCCCAACGAACCAATTTTCTTTTGATATCACATGAGCTAAGCTTCACTACTGTATCTCCAATATTAGATGCTCAATAGATGATGAGTAGATAAATAAACTCTAGCGGCTATTGATTATCAAGTTTGTTTGCATGCTTTTTGGCACTGTAGCAACATATTCTTTGTACTGTGAAAGAGACCTGGCATATATATTATGTGATATCTAAAAGTCGGTATCCTTTCAATAAGTTAGTATTTGTTCATTATTTTTCACTAAAAGACTATTGATTTCCATTCATAAGAGAAAGAGAGCGAGAGTGAACAGACATAAACATGAGATAGATGAAGTAAAATTGGTTGCTTAAATGGTTTTAAATTAAAAATCCCAATCTTGTCTCATCAAATGATCAGATATACAATTCTGAAGAAAAGGCAAATTGAGACAATCAATATTTAAAAGTGAAAACAGAAGCTAGAGGTAATCTATTTCTCTAAAATCTCCTAATTCTTAGATCATGTAAAACTACAAAAAAAGCTATATATTTGGACTCTATTAAACTCCTACAGATGCTTTATATAACCAGAACTAAATATGATGCTCATAGATTTTTTTCAAGGATTAGTATCATAAGTGGTATTATGGTAGACAGTAAAATGTACCTCCAACCCCCCAAAAAGAGGGTTCCAGGTCCTAATCCCTGAAACATATAAATGTTAGTTTACATAACAAAGGGGATTTAAGGCAGCAGATGGAATTAAGACTCCCAGTCAGTTAAATTTAAAATAGGGAGATTATCCTGGATTAGGAAGGTGGGCCCCATTGAATCATGAGGGTCCATAAAAGAAGACAAGGGAGTGGGAAGAGAACCAATAAAGAGGGCAGAGTGATAAGGACTAGGCTGATATTGCAGGTTTTAAAGATGGAGGAAAAGAACTAAAAGTCAATGAATCCTGGATCATATGGTAGATCAATTCTTAGTTTTTTGAGGAACCTCCATACTGTTTCCCACAGTGGCTATACCAATTTGCAGTCCCACCAGCAGTATATGAGGGTTCCTCTTTCTCCATATCCTCTCCAATATTTGTTATTACTTGTTCTGTTGATTATAGCTATTCCAACAGGTGTGAGATAGTATCTCATTGTGGTTTTGATTTGCATTTCTCTAAATAGCTACTATATGATCCAGCAATCCTACTGCTGGGTATTTACCCCAAAGACTTGAAAACCCATATCCAAAAAGATATTTGCACACCAGTGTTCATAGCGGCATTATTCACAGTGGCCAGGACATGGAAGCAACCATGTTCTATGATAGATGATTGGCTAAAGAAACTGTGGTACATATATACAATGGAATATGACTCAGTCATAAGAAGAGATGAAATATTGCCATTTTCGACAACATGGATGGACCTCGAGATAATCATGCTAAGCAAAATAAGCCAGACTGAAAAAGTTGAAAATCACATGATATCATTTATACGTGGGATATAAACCCAAAAGCAACAAATGAACAGGACAAACGAAGACTCAGGGACATGGACAATGAACTAGTGGTTACCAGAGGGTAGGGGTGGGGGAGGAGGGGGAGAGGTGGAGATGGGAGTAAGGGGCTCAAACTATACTCTCAGTGGGAGTGAGGGGAGGGTAAAGTGGGTAAAGGGGATCAAATATATGGTACCCAAAGGAAACTGGACTTTGGGCCGTAAACACACAATAGAATATACAGATGTCAAATGATAATGTACATCTGAAAATTATATAATTGTATTAACCAATGTTACCCTAATAAACTAAAAAAAAAAAAAAAGATCTATGGAAAAAAATAAAAAAGTCAATGAATACAGGCAGACTCTAGAAACCATAAAAGACAAGGAAATAGATTACCCCTAAGGCTTGCAGAAAGAACTCAGCCTTCTGATTCCTTGATTTTAACCCAGTGAGACCCATTTTGGACTATGGATCTCCAGAACTATAAGATGATAAACTTGTTTTGTTTTAGGCCATAGAGTTTTTGACATTTAGTTACAGCAGCAACAGGAATCTAATACAGATTTTGATGACTGCAAGCAAAGTGCTGATGTAATAAACACCCAAAAATCTGGCATTGGGCAGTGGGAAGATGCTAGAAGAATTTTATGGACCATGATAAAAAAAAAAAGTGTCTATCATTTGATGCTTTTTAAGCATTTTCAATTAGGTTATTGTATTTTTCTTAGTCATTATTAAACATAAATTTAATGTTAAGAAAAAATTTTTTCTTTCCCCTAACAAACTAATATGCTTTTTCATCTTTATATTTTAAAAGCTGTTTAATTGATTGTGTTTCCTTTTTAACCGTGTTTGCCAAAAAGCTCAGTTAAATTTTTATTCAGCTAGAGTTACCATCTTTAGCCTAGATTTTGTAGAACTATGTTCTCTTTCTATTAGATGTTGCTTGTTTTATTCTTAATTTAATGGCCCTATTACACCTGGTCATTTATATGTAAATCACTAAGAATCTTTTCTAGAAATAGGAAGGCAGGAAAACTAACATAGATTCAGCACCTACACTTTGTTACAGAAACAAAGTCATTAAAGAGTCTCCAAAGAACAGCTCTTATTCTCAGTCTGTCAATGAGAAAGCTTCCACAAAGACTCAGTACCTTACTCCAAAGTCTATGCATCACAACTACGTATGTTCCAATAACAGCCCTTACTGGAATCACACAAACCACCCAGAGTTGCTAAAGATGAAACATGTAGGACAGCTGGTATTCAAGGAAAACTCCATTTCCCCCTTCTCAGCCCAGAATTATTCATTAGCAGTCATATGAAGATTTTCTCACTCTTATTAATTACCATTTAGAACTTCTCAAATTTAAAGATTAAAAAAAAAATCCCAGATATCTCTGAAATTATAGGATTATTTAGTCTCTGGCCAGCCTACAACCATCTTCTCTGAGAGCTGCCACCCATACCCCTAGCCAGAGCTGATGGGTATAAGAGCTGAACACATGGCTCCAATGTAACTAACCAGATGATCTTTGCTGATTGAAATTAAAAATTCAGATTTAGTGCAGCTACTTAGCAATTCTCAATTTATGGCTTGACCTAATGGAATTTGATCTGATAATCAGTAGAAAAGTTATCTCCCATGTACTGGGAGCAGTAAAAAAAGCCACTCCTTAGGTAAAAGATCACAGGAGATGTATACTCAGAATGCATCTGCAATTACTTGTTCAGTAGTTGTCTTTTTATTTCCTTGCTGTTCAAAATATAGTCCCAGGGCTACTATCAGCAGCATCACTTAGAACCTTTGTAGAAAAGCAGACCCTCAAGCCCAAGTACTGAACCAGATTCTGCATTTTAACAAGAACTCCAGATGATTATTTTTCACATTTAAAAAATAAGCATCTAGCTGGAAAAATTTAACATCCACATGTAAAAGAATGAAATCGGACCCTTTCCTCACACTGAAAACAAAAATGACTCCAAAATAAATCAAAGACCTAAACATAAAAACTAAAACTATAAAACTCTTAGAACGTTTAAGAGAAATCTTTTCTGGTCTTGGGTTAGGCAGTCTTCTTAGCTATAAACTAAAAGTGCAAGAGACAAAAAATATATACGCTGGACTTCATCAAAATTAAAACTTTTTGTGCTTCAAAGATAATCACACAGCTAGTGAAACGACAACCCACAGAATGAGAAATATTTTCAAATCATATATTTAAGAGACTCATATCTAGAATGTATAAGAAACTCTTACAATTCAACAAGAACAAAAATAACCCAATTTAAAAATGGCCAAAGCATATGAACTGATACTTCTTCAGGGAGAATATACAAATGGCTGAATAAGTACATGAAAAGTTGTTCAGCATCATTAGTCATTAGAGAAATGTAAATTATAACCATAATGGCATACCATTTCATACCCACTAGGATGATTATCGTCAAAAAAACCAACAACATGTGTTGGCAAGAAAGGACCTGGAAAAACTGGCACATTCATATAAAGCCACTGGGAATGAAAATACTGGTGCTTCCTTGGAAAAATGTGGCCGTTCCTCAAAAGGTTAAACATAAAGTTACTATATGAACCAGAATTCTACTCCTAGGTGTATATACCCAAGAGGAATGGAAACATATCTCCACACAAAAATTTTCACATGATATTCATAGCAGTGTTATTCATAATAGTCAAAACAAGAAATTGGAAGTAACCCAGATGTCCATTAGCTAATGCCAAGATAAATAAAATGTGATGCATCCATACAACTAAATACTATTCTACAATAGAAAGGAATGAAGTGCCTTGTACATATTATACTAAATGAAAGAAGCCAGTCACAAAAGACCAGCTATGATTCCATTTATATGAACTATGCAGAATATTCATAGTGACAGAAAGCAGATTAGTGGTTGCCAGGGGTTGAGGAGAGGAGAACTACACAGAGACTGCTAATGGGTACAGGGTTTCTTTTCTGGGTAAAGTAAATGTCCTCGAATTGTTTGTGGTATGGTTATGTGAGGGAGAAAAAAATAATTTCCTTTCTACCCTTCTAAATTCTTCTGGCTGATCTAATAATCAAATTAACATGAGATGGATTAAGAGGAAAAAAAATAACCAAATTTGCTATGTATATATGTACAGGGGTTCCACAAGAATGTGAGACCAGAGGGAAGATCCTACAATTAAGGCTTATATGTCATTTTGACTTGGGGCCAGAAGGAGCTGTGGTTTCAGACTACAAAGGGCAGGAAGGCAATTCACATGGAGATGGAAAAGCAAGTGTTTGGTAAATAAATGTTTGCTGAGCCATCTTTAACAATGGGCCACAGAGAGAACTTTAGTCAAAGGCGCCTTGCTAGGTTCATATTACCTAGTTCATACCTAGTTCATATTAAACTATTGCTATCTATGATGATATTTTCCTTCCTGGAGCAGGTCCTCCATCTAAATTGCTTTAGGCAGTTAGGGGGGAAAATCAAAGGTTTTTCCTGAATCTTTTGTTTCTTAAAAAAATGATCAGCTTAAAATAATATTGCAAAAGACATATTTTGGGGTGGCAAACTCTGCTTACCCTCAGTTGCATGACTCTGTGCATATACTAAAAATTAATGGGTTGTAGACTTTAAATAGGTGAACTGTGAAGTACGTAAATTACATATTATATTTCTTTAGAAAACAAATCGTTCTTGTTCCATAATGTAGTTCCAGTGCCTAGTCCGAGGCACATGGTTCTTAATAAATGTTTGTTCAATAAATAAATGCCTAAATGAATGTATAAAATCAAGAGACCAAGTAGCCCCTGAGACCAGATTGAGAGTTGTCTTTGTTTCTGACAGCATTCCTATTCCATCTTTTCTCCTTTATGAATCCTACTTGTGTTGGCTAACTTTAGATTCCATAGAACGACCTAATAACCTATCATGATGATGAATTTTCATTAAGCATTTCTGAATGCCACTCATAGATGCCACTGTGATTCTGTATTTCACAAAGGAGTGCTGTCGACTAGGAGTATGAACGCATTCACTTTTTTTAAGATTAATTACAAAAAAAAATGTCATTCATTCATAAAAGAGCTACGATAGTGCTTTCCACGAGGTTGCAATGCTATTTGTTGCTTGATAAACTAGAATTCTTGGACTTACAGTGATAGAAGCAATTTTCAACTCAATATCTCCTATAAGAAATTTCATTGTAAAATAACTAAAATGGATATGTATAAAGTACCCAATAGTTTACCAATTATTTGGTCATGATTGTAACACATTCTGATACTAAATATAATATCAAATATAGGTATTGTTGAGAAATGCTAAGCTAATAAGAAATGTTATCTGATTTAGCAAGGCCATAATATAGTAAAAAAAAGTTAGCCAGTAGAAAAAATAAGTCCATCCTATATTATAGGACCTCAAATCAATAATAGAAAGTCATTCCCTATATCTTTGGTGCTTTGAGTATTTGAGAAATTTAAACATAATGAATCACTTTATAAAAATAAATTCAAAATATTAGGTAAAATAAATTGTTCTGTATTGAAAATTATCTATTTCTCTTCTTGAAACTTGACTGTACTTAATATTGACTGAAAAAATATACAGTTCCAGACATTTTATTTAGGAGTGAAGTGGTAATAAACAGCTCTGGAATCAAACACAGTCTTAAACAATGCATGATCAGAAAGAAGATGTATTCTAAAAATGCCTGAGAGTTTCAAGTCATACTCAATTCAAGACTGCGAATGAGTGTTCACAGACCAAAGAACTTAAATATGTTAAGTGGCAAAAACATTTAAGCTAAGGTGTTTGTTCCAAATTGAATGAGGATTTCATGGTCTTTCAAGATTTTCTTTTATTCATGTTCCCTCATCACTTACCATTGAAGCTTAACAACTGAACAAAGCAAACAAAAAAGGCAAGTTCTCTTCAAGCAACTATCAGAGTTTATAGAGATTAATAGGAAAAAAAACCACTCACAACTAAATTCAAGCACTATGGCACTGGAAGTGGATTCCTAATATAATCTGTTCTATTTAAGAAAATATAGAAGATTTATAGCAGTGGGAAAGGATCATAATAGATGCTGATAAAAGGCTTCTTTCAGTGAGGAAGTATCTAGCTTAAGAAAAAAAGAATGAGACCTCACTAGATATTGTAAAATCCCTGTAGGAAAGCTTCCTTACAATGCTTCCTTTAGAAAAGTGAACAAAGAAGGTGAATCTATTAGGAAAGGTAGGAGAAACTAAGAGCCAAGTATGAAAACCCCTAAAGAAGTTATTACACTTTTTCAGGAAATGGTTTCTCCCTTAAGCAATCTAGTTAATAACTTGAAAGATGTTGGGAGAGAAAACAAGTGAATAAAAAATATCTTCAAGAAAAGAAAAAAGAAAGATTAAGTGTTTCATTCCAAATAGTACCGACTAGCTAATTTCCAGCCTGGCCTTTCAAATTCAGATGAAAATTTTTCATTTTCATATAAATATCTTCAGGTAGTGATACCATGCCAAAAATCCCAAAATATCTTAGCTTTAATAACTTATATCATTAAAAATTCTGTTCTCCATCTCACCAAATCATTTATTTACTTCAAGCTTATAGATGTAGAATCTTCAACATATATCCTCATGTGAATAGTTTGCCTTGCCATCTGAGAAGCATTAGGACTTGCAATAATATGCTCTTTATACAAATGGAAATTCAAATATATGTTCTAATATCTATAGGCAAAAATCAAATCATAATATATTATTAGCATAGTATTAATATAATAAAATAATACAGCATTTTATATCATGTTATTGAACCCAGAAAACATCAGAATAGGAAAAAATTCAGATAGTTTCATTTTCTGTATAATCAAAAATAGTGACATTAATAGAAATAACTTACTTTTTTAAAAGTCTTAATATAAATATACTATAAAAATACGTTCTGAGTATACAGAGTTTTTGCTACTTATAAGATTGCATTTGTCAAATGGCAAATAAAATGAAGATTGTTGTGGAAACAGGTAATAAAAGAGATGTATTTGTTAACTGTTGTTAGTTACGGTTTCCTTTCCATGACAGCATATCACAACCACATAAAACTCATGTCAGAAAGAAAGGAAAACCAAGTTCTAGTTAGATGGTAATACAACAGAAATATCTACTGTTATGCTAGCATAGAAATATCAATAAGCATTTCCAAAAAACTGAGAAAAATCCCCTAGTAATAAATGACTTATACTGTTAAGAAAGGATTTTTGCATAATGGATCACATATATGAATATCCATGATTTAGATCTGTGATATCTCCAAAACTCCTATCTCCGCAACCCCAACTTTGTTACTTCCATTTGTGATGGAACATGGCAGAAAGAGTCAATGTTCTCATTATGTTGTACTCACTTTGGCAATTTAATGTGCATTGTCTTACATGCTTATTGCCCTTTGTGTTATAACAAGACCATGCATGGCACGCCAATCAGAAAAAATCAGTAGCACATACTCTTCTAACACATTTTTTCTCTCTGCCTGTTAAGGCTAAGGTGGAGTAAGGACTAAATGGCCAGAAACTTTCTGAGCTGAGGTTCTTACTGGCTAATGAATTAGCTTTTGTGAGGCAATTCTATGATTAACTGGTTTTTATGTTTTTCACCAGTGTGTGGTCAATTAAGATGACACAACTCATTAAACAGGGTTCTTAGGCACATCAAATCAAATCATGGTTGAGACCAGAACCTCCCTAAGCAATCTCCAACCTATTTTGCAGGTTCTCTGCCTCAAATCACTAATCAATACTGATAACTCTTAGTTTTCCTAATGAATATATTACCTCCAAATTAAAAAGAATTGAGATAAACAGCACCTTACTACTGAATCAGCACAATATGTTTTTTATTTATTTTTATTTATTTATTATGTACTGGTGCAAAGGCAATAGGAAAGTTGATTTATGCTCATATTAAATATGAATATTTATTTTTTCCTTGCTAACTGATTCATAATAAACTTACTTTAATAGTCCTGAAAGTAAGTATAATAACTAGAATATTGTTCAACTTGGGTTTCTCACCACATTCTTTCAATTACCTGAACATGTGATCATTCGAAAATAAATGTAGATTAATCAATGAAATATCACATAACAATGATAATGAATAAACTAGAGCTATACATATCAACTTGAACAAATTTCCCAAGTACAAAGAATCAAACAAAAGTATGTTGCAGAATACCTATTTAGAGATACAAAATATGTAGTAATTTAAAGATATTTTTATAATTATTTTCATAAAATAATAAAATAAATAAATAAATAAATAAAATTATTTTTTATAAAATAATAACAAGTGCCTAAAATGATGAACGCCAATTTCAGGATGGTAGGTATCTCTGGAGGAGAGGAGAAATAATCACAGAAGGGACATAGAGGAGAAAATTTAACTGCTTTGGCAATATTTTATTACTTAAGATGGGTGATGGCTACACATGTGCTTAAGTACGTACTAAACATTGCATAATAAATTATTTAAAATCTAATAAGTATTTTGAAGTAGAGTCCTTCAAATTAAATACGCTAATCATTATAAATCAACCCATGTTACTTCTCATTAATAAAACGTTTTTGTTAATGAGCTATATAGACACTTGTAAACTAAGTAAAATCACAGTTTAAAATCTTGTCTCAAATTTGATAGAGCTGTGAAAGATGACTAGAATCTTTTCAAACCCCAGATATTTTAGAGATATTTTCCAAGAGATCATCTTGCCAAAGCAGCATTATTCCAATGATCCTGTTCTCTATTCTACACCTATGTCAGAGAGATTTTCTACCTAATTTCCAACTTTTGCTGTGCCCTGCAGGCTGATCCTCTATTAATCATGCAAAGAAAATAAGATTTAAACAAAAAACATACACTTTCATGTAAAAAGCCTTTCTTAATTTAAAATAATCTCAAAATAAATGTTGCTTTACAGAATGATATACTACTAAAGTTTTGAAAAATCAGATCTAAAGGAAGAGAAGCGATGTGAAAGAGAATATAATAATATTCAGAAACACTCCAGTTCTTAAAGAATTTAGAAAAAGGTTGGATCATTATTCAAGTGGTATGTATCACTTAGTTCAGAGTCTAAAACTTCTCATGTTTTCATTTTTGTGTTTTACCTCAGTACTGTCTCTTTTACCCTTGGCTCAAGAGTAAGAATATCAAATTTTTATATTAAAATGGCAAGAAGGGTCAAAAAACACAAATAAGTCGAACAGGTGACATTTAATATGGATTTATGAAGATCAGGGCAAAGTGGAAGCATTTTTTCATTCTTATGGCTATAAGGAAAAATTGTGGAAGTCCTTGAAATGAGCAAAAAGGTATACTGGGTATGCTCTCTAGAGAACTCTTCTGGGTTCTATCTGTCTTTCATTATCTTTGAGTTATTCTACAACTCTGTAAATTATAGAATAGAAAAATGATTATAATGCAAATGATTCTTGTCCATAGAAATGTAAATGAATAGTGCCTCCTGGAGATGCAACTGATTACTGACCTATGTATAATGAGCAGTTTTGCAACTCTTGTACATTCATTTCAGAATTCCTAATTGGCTTAATTTTTTTGTTTTATTTTGTGCTGTTGATTTTCTTTTAAACCAGTTGTAACATCTTACTGATTTCCTCATTAATTAGTGAGCTAAATAAAATCTTTGAACCATGTTTTTTTTTTACATTTATGAGAGTCGTAATTTTACCTTTTTAAAAAAATTAATTTTAATGGAATCTGTATGCCAATTGGCAGATAAATCACATTAGGTAAATTCCACATAAGAATTTTGAGGAAGGTTTATTAAAATGTTACAGGTGTGAAATACCTATGCTTTACCAAATAATTTATAAAAATTATATCGTGTGCCTTTTATCATTCATTCAGCTCAAATTTGAATGATAAAATAAAATGTATGTTTCATGATTAATTATAAAAAGCCAGATCAAACAATTAATATTGATTTAGTAAACAATTCCAGAATTTAAAATTATCCTTAAAAAGGAAATTGTTCAAAATAATCTCAAAGATATTTTCTAATAAAAATATTCTGAGATTCTGTGATATTATTTCTTTCATGGTTTGTGAAACAGAGGAAAAAGATAAGACAGTCTGTGCCCTCCCCCTTCCAGAATAAGACTGTCGAGGTTAATGGTCTCTACTACTTCTATAAGAAATAAACGTAGCTTTGCTTCAACAACAGGTTTTTCAGGTAGTATTTTCCAGAAGCTATAATTCAACACTTTTCCAATGTAAGGGTTCTAAATATTGAATGCCTTCGTATTAATTAATTCCCTAGCTATAGGATAATTTAAATAGTTAAAAATATTTCCATAAAACTTTGTTGATCGTATGTATTTTTTTCTATGATTATTCTCTGGAATGATCAATACTTCTGAATGACATGTTCTGACTCTTTCAATTACCTATTTGTTCATATTTTCAGTTTACTCATCAAATTTCAAATCTAGCTTTCACTAATTTTGCATTTCCTTAGTCATTTAGATCACTAGCAAAAAAAGTGCAATCATTAATATATATTTTAAAAAGTTCTAAATTACATAAAAGTTTTAATAATGATCATTTGAAATCCATTTGGTGTCCAGAGAATGTTACTAAATTTAACAATGTATTAAGTACAAATAATGAAATATGGTTCTAACATTATATTTTAATCAAGTTTTAGTTTAAAAGTTTAGAATATTTATTTAATAAAATATTCTTAAAGTCATTATTTTTAAAAGATTCCTTCAAAAGGTCTCCTTATTTTCCACTGATGAAAGACTTTAATGTTGAAACAGACTTGCATTTTGGGGATAAACTCTACTTAATCAAGATATATATTTTTTATTTTATTAAATTTATTGGGATGACATTGATTAATCCTTTTTGATGTATTAAATTCAAGTATAAATAGTTCAAAAAGAATTTATGATAGAAAGTTTCTACTAGAGGAAAATAGTTTTTAAAAAGTCTTTGAAGCCAGGTTTGTTTTCTCTGGCATTAGAAATGTCTCCAATTCTCATTCTTTAGATCTACTCTAATATGTGGCCACATGTAGCTATTTAAACCAATCCAGTTTCTCAGTGGCAAACGCCACATGTCAAATGCTTTATAGGTAAACATAATGCTTACTCTATTGGTCAATACAGATGGAAAATACCTCCATCACTGCAAAAAAATTCTATTGGCCAGAGCTGTACTAAATCTACATGATCAATATCCAACTCTAACAAGATCAAACACCAATATTTTCATTGTAAATGATTGTTTATCCAGTATTACCTCATTTATTAAAAAAGCAAGAGAACCTGAAATAGGGTTTTTTAAAAAGACGATCTGCAGTAAAAGATAAAATCATGACTCATACAAATACAAAAATTAATGTGTGTTCAAGATTCTATTTCTAATAACTCAAGGAGGAAACATGACACATGTTTTAAATGGTTTATAGAACTATCTTCTATAGGTATTTTCTTTATAGTTACCATGGACATTACATGAAATATATTAAAGTTATAATAAACTATTTTAAACTGATAACAATTTAACTTCAATTGAGGACAAAAACTCCACTCCTATAGTTTAAATATTCTCACCACAAAAAAGGGAATGGTAATGATGAGATTGGATGCAGGTGTTATCTAATGCTACAATGTTAATCATTCTCCAACATAGGAAAATATCAAATCAACACACTGTACGCCTTAAACTTACACAATGCTATTTGCCAATTATATCTCAATAAAGCAGAGGAAAAAATTCTACCTCTTCACATTCCTGCCTCCTCCTTTGTGTTATCGATGTCACAAATTACATATTTTTACATTCCGTACCTATTAACATAGATTTATAGCTATTTGTAACGTTTTTCTTTTAAATTCTATACCAGGATTAAGTGATTAATGCACCAATATTATAATACTTCAGCATTCTATATTTGTCTATATATTTACCTTTCCCAGAAAGTTTTATATTTTCATATGTTTTAATGTTACTGTCTAGCATCCTTCTCTTTCAACTGGAAGAACATGCTTTAGCATTTTCTTACAGGGCTTGTCTAGTGGTGATGAACTCCCTCGACTTTTGTGCATCAGGCAACGTTTTAATTTCTCCTTCATTTTTGAATGACAATTTTGCCCAATATAGTATTCTTGCTTGGCAGTCGTTTTTTTTTCTTTCAGCATTTCAATATATCTTCCTCAGTCTTTTCTGGTCTGCAAGTTTTCTGCAGAGAAAACCACCAGTCCTTACAGGAGATCCTTTGTATGTAATGAGTCACTTTCTCTTGCTTTCATGATTCTGTGACTTTTAACAATTTGAGTATAATGTGTCTTGGCATGAGTATCTTCAAATTCATTTTAGATGAATATTGTTGAGCTTGAATTAGTAAGCCCATTTCTTTCTTCAAATTCAGGAAGATTTTGACCATAATTTCCTCGAATAGCTCCCTGCCCCTTTATCTCTTTCTTCTCCTTGTGAGACTCCAATAATTTATATTTTGGTCCACTTGATGCTATCCAATAACTTTAGGCTCTATTCACTTTTAGTCATTCTTTTTCTCCTGTGACTTGATCATTAAAAAATGACTTGTCTTCAAATTCACTGATTTTTTTTTCTTCTACTTAGTCCAATTTGTTGTTGAATGCCTCCAGTGAATTTTTCCATTTATCGTGTACTTCAACTCTACAATTTCTTCTGGTTCTTTCATTATAGTTTCTATCTCTTTGTTGATATCTTTGTTTCGTTTATGTACCATTTTCTTTATTTCATTTAGTTATCTGTTTTCTCTTTAAGCAAATTAAGCATATTTAAGATGGTTATTTTGAAGAATTTCTCTGGTAATTCATAAATCTCTGTTTATAGTTGGCTGGAGATTAATACTGTTCCTTTGATTGGGCCATGATTCCACTTTTCTTACTGTTCCTTGTGATCTTTTGTTGATATTTGGGCTTTTAAAAAAACCAGCCGCCTCTCCCAGTCTTTACTGGTGGGCTTCATACAGGGAGAAGACCTTCGCCAACCAGTCTGATAAAGATTCTTGGAACCTCTCAAACCTTTTCTGAGGATGCACCTTCTCTGGGCTTGCATGCATAATTTTCCAGTTAAAGTTGTTTTTCCCTTTCTACTACTCAGGAGCCTATAATCTCTTACTCTTCCTGGTGTCTTTCTGCAGTATTGCAGCCTAGTCTCTCTAGCGCTCTAACAAGCCACAGTGCTCAACTTTCTTCCCAGCAGCCCCAAATCTGGTGTTCAAACTGCTATTCCCAAAAGCACTCTAAGTCAGGTGAGACCAAAACCAGTCCCTCAGATAGCCTGCCAAAAAGCCAGAACATTAGATGCATATTCTATTCTTCTTCCCTCCCAAGGAAATAGCCAGGAGTTCAGTTTTCTCCCTATCATGCTACACTGTGCTGGAGGGGAGGGGTTAGGGCATGTAAAATGCCACTAACTTTCTTATCCACTAAGATGTAGCTCTTCTTGGCTTTGGGCTCGCTTGGGATGCTGCAACCTTTTAACTAATTTTAACATTTCTCACGAAAGCAATTATGTCCAGATATTGGTAAGTCAGTGTCTCTATGGAGAATTAATGGCCTCAAACTTCCTATTCCACCATCTTCTTGCATTTTAATAATTTTAAACATTTAAGTAGAAGTAATGGTTGCTATTCAATCAGCAAACCTCATACATTTAGGAAGAATACTCCATGTAGATAAACAATGTATACTTGTTGTACACTTAATGCTGATTACTCAGAGAAAACAAAGCTTGTTTTTTGGTAAACAAAACTAGTCTTGTGTCAAATGCCAAAGATTTATCTAATTATGTGAACTTAAAATTTTAAGATATCTCAAGTCGATTTCTGCAAATATGCATTTTTTGGCACATTGAAGGTATTACAGATTCAATTTCCTTAATTTCTGAGAATTTTAGAAATGTTTTATCTATACAACCAATTGTTTATCTCTAAGATAATCAGAACAGAGCTCCGTTAAGAGATTTTATGGTCTAATTTAGGAATACCATCCCGAAGTAAGACACTATTACACATTCACATAGTAAGGCATAAAGGCCTTTCAGAATTAGTGACATATAATCTTACAGACACATAGAGAAAGTTTATAACTTCAACTCTAAAATTGCAACCATGATTCAAGCATAAACAGAAATATAACACTCACCAGTCTATATATCCACATTCTGGTGGGCATGAAATTCATAACTGAGCCAAAACTAGACAAATAAGACAAACAGAAAAGACTAACAAACAAGATTCTCTGTTATCTTGCACCCAACAGAAATAAGATCTCTATAAACTAGTGGTCCCCAACCTTTTTGGCACCAGGGACCAGCGTTCCTATGAGAATCTAATGCCTGATGATTTGAGGTGGGGCTGAGGCATTAATGCTAGTGCTGGGGTGTGGCTGCAAATACAGAAGGGGCTTTGCTCACTCGTTTGTCCGCTGTTCACCTCTTACTGTGCAGCCCAGCTCCTAACAGGCCAGCGACCAGTACCAGTCTGCAGCCCGGGGATTCGGGACCCCTGCTATAAACCACGAATGCATTTACAGAGGTCATCAAATAATAAGACTTTCAAGTTAAATTACCAACTAGTAATATGTGGTGACAGAAAGAAATCTAACTATGGGAGGTGAACATACAGTGTAAATATATATATGCCTTACTGTTAAAATGTACAGCTGAAACTTATTGGATTTAGTTAACCAATGCCACCATAAAAATTAATTAAAAATAATAATAATAATAATAATAATAATAATAATAATAAATTACCAACTAGTGTGGCCAGCGATGGGGAATAATGTCACTAAACGGTCAGATCATAAAACAAAATTCTCAATCCTGCCAATAATGAGGATAACTTACCAGCCAAAAACAAACCCAAACACAAAATTAGTAGAGCAGAAAATAAAAACAAGAAAAACAACGAGTCAACAAATTTCTACTGCCACTAAGGATTCACCTTTGAGAGCCAAGAAAAGGAACAGCTCGGATTTAAATTGCCCACGAGGTGCCATTCTCTACTGAGGAAGTTTACCTGGCTCTGGTAAATGAATCTATTCAGCATCTTGTTGGAAGACCTTCTAAACTTTTAAAAGACAATTTTCAGAAAAATATAACAACTAATATAGATATAAAAATGAAAATGAACTCACCCTAAAAATGTTATTTTTACTCATTAAATGAGAAAACCACACAGATGTTACAACAGGTTCAAAGGGAAACAAATAAAAAAGCAGAAATTTCTATGGAGTAAATGAATTGAATTGCAAATGAAAGCAAAACTTCCCTCCCAATTTTCTACAATTGGGGTGGAGGGAAATCAATTAAAACTCCCTGGAACAAGACAGAATTTACTTAGACTTGGACAATAGCTCACAGGCAATAAAAGGCCAAAAGCACACGCTATTTGTGAAAATGCATACTCTCCCACTGAAACACACAATCCCCAAAAATATTTATTTGTGAAAAAAGTAAAATAAGAAAAATCAATGCTATTGAAATTATGCTTTATGAGGGAAGCAGTACTAAGAGTTGCTGAATAGAGAGTGAAACCATAATTAATTCTGCCCCCTGGAGCTGGTATTCAATTTAGAGATTATTTGATATTTTGCATTTATTTGTTTGTAGCTTTTCAAAGAAGAGATGCAAATAAAGTACTCTTCTTTTGCTAGGTAGCTATCTTTCAGTCCAGCATGAGAAAATTTTCAACAATTAGGGCTATTCAAAAATGGCATGTCAGCCCCTGGATTTAGATTCCCAACACTAAAGACATTCAAACAGTGCTGGGATGGCTAGTTACTAAGAATCTCTTACAGGGGAATTCCTACACTGTGTGGGAGGTTGGATTCTATGACCTTTAAATTCCCTCGCAATTCTAAATTCTATGGTTAGATGCTAGCTAGATGTTCTAATGTCACATATTACTCTCCTTAAAAACAATCTAGCTTAAAGTCCTAGTAATATTTTCATTTTCACTTCATTTTTAATTCAAACAGTTGAAAAACATACATTGACAAAAAATACAATCTGTAGGTTCTGGATACAATATGCTCATTCGTATACGAATTGAATAATTTCAAATCTCAGTATAAATGTCTGTTAGCAGACTGCAGAGAGAACTTTCTCAGCACGATCTCACAGCATGGTCCAAAGGAAAAGAACAGAGCCTGCCATAATGTTTAAAATCAAGAGAATCAGAGTTCATTTGGGAGGTGAATTCCTCCACAGCCATGCTTTTGTAAAGATTTCAGCTTCAGGGTCCTGTTAATTCATGCCTCCCTCACTCGATCTCTGTATTTCAGAACACAAAACACATATCTGTTTAAGACTGTATAGAGCATTTTTCTTTGCCTCAATGTTAAATTACACAGTATTATTAAAAATCGAGTGCCTTTTTCTTGAATATGTACTCCACGGCCTATAATTGACATTGTTGAACTTTACCCAAGCCCTTGCAATGCTAGGAAAGTGACAGTTAAATAATTATCTTCCTACCCTTTTGTGTTCTGGAAGTTTAATGCCTTCCTCACATGACTTAGATAAGACTCACATGTGTCCCTATGTTTACCTATGAAAAGGCCAGACAGACACAGACCCTCCAAATTTCCTTTGCCTAATAAATGATTAGTTGAACTGTTTATACCCACTGACCAATCTGGATAAAATACCTACTACCTTGGCTTGACCTACCTAACTAAAATTTCTTTCCTTCTCTCAGACATCTAAACTTTGACACATCCTCAGCCTGAATCGGCACACAACCATTCCTTAAGAGTCCCTCCAGAGCACTGACTGGCCTTAGGGAAGAACACTTCCTAATTAGCTGATAATGTGATCATGCTGCCCTTTTACCCTGCTTCCCCACATCTGCTTTTTCCTAGCCTTGTTTACTCCTCCCTATCAAAGAAAATTTTTTCTCTGCCTGACCATGGAAATACTTACAGATTTCATGGCTGTAGCATCCTCCCTATTGCAACAGTCCCTCTTGCAATAACCTTTTGAATAATCTCTTCTTTCCTATGCCCAGATTTCTTTGTATATGGCAACAGCAGAATTATGTGGCTTAGTTACTATTTATTTCGATTAAATTCTCCTCTACATAAATTAAAAACAGTATTTTGAAGCAATGGGATGGATCAGTGTAAGATTCATTTGACAGTCATAGCAGGTGTATTTTATCTTACATTGAACTTTGGACGTCGGAATGATATTCAGTCTTATTCACTTTCAAAATGACATGCCTACAACTGGCAGACTTAAAAAGAATGAAGCAAATGTCCTTTTAAGAAAGAAAGAAGAACTTTATTACTACACAGATTCCTGTAACTGGTGGCTTTACAACTGGAATTTCCATTGCTCCCTATCTAGCAATCATTTTTACCCTAATTACCAAACTTATATAACTTTAAAACTGTGTGTCATGTTTTATTTCTGTGTTCTTTTTAGAGATTAAAGCAGGCAAATCAATTGTTAGTTACAATATTTTTCCATTATTTGTTGAATCACATATTAGAATAACTATAATAATGGGATCTTTATTCATTAAATATAATTGTGTAGCACACTGAGGATGGACATATTCCCTACTCAATTGACTTAGAAACCATAATACAAAACATACAGAGATTGACAGGATTCCAAAACACTCAATGAATTATGCAGTAACTTCCATGTTTTTCACATAAGAAGTGAACAAGAAACATAGCAAACATGGATTCTGTTTCACTAAATGAATGGTCTTATTTTTAGGTTGGAAAATGTTTAAAAAAATGAGATTTAGGTAATTAATTAATTGAGAAAACAAGTTCAAAATAAATAAGTTTCTCTTATATAACATTCCAGGAGAGTAGTTTTCACTTCTAGTTGCCTATCAGAATCACCTGGTGATATTAAAAACATTGCTACTGTGGCCTAACTCTAACCTTCTTAATTGGAAACTCTGAAAGCAGGGGCCAGAAATTTATGTATTTTTAAATCATGCCAGGTAATTTTGATGCATGGTCAAAATTAAGCAACATATAAGGCCACAAAGCATTCATGGCCTCTGATAATCAACAGAACTAGGTTACTGTATTCTTAAGAGATACCTACACTTTTCTTGCCTTAAACATGAATCTCTCACGAAAATAAACATGGTGCATAGTTGGTCTGCTCTCCACACTCGAAGCATCAAAAATGAATCACGACTGAATAATAAAATCAGTTCCAGGCTTGTGGAAGGACAGGGAGAATTAATAAAAATCTTGTAGACAATCCTGATTTAATAGTTAGACTAGCTTTAATATTGTCACTCATTTTATTCTTGTTGGGAAAAAAAATGATGAGTGCACATTTCATTCAATAAGAATTAAATTAGGTGTTAAACAAAAGGACTACAGCTTGCAGGTTCTGCTACTGCCAATACTCAATTCAGTTGTCACCAGAGAAGCATTATCCATGTTTGCAAAGCCACAGTTGCCAGCTTGGGGTGAATAGAAGGAATGAGGTCAATGTGAGCTCAGAATCAGTGGCTCTAGGGTTAATCATGTTATGTTTGCTAAGGTGGGATGCCTAGACCTTTGCTCTCACAGTTAATGTATTCCTCAGATGTGGTAGAGATGTCTAATGTTTTTCTAAGTCTCATTCTTTTCTTCTTCTGGCCACAAGAGGAAATTATAGTTCTTTGCCACCTTGCCATTGGCAGGATCATGAGAATAATTCTGGACAAAGTTGTGGTCAGAAGTGTTGCAGGTCACTTCTGGACTATAGCATTTAAATTAATTGCAAGATTTCCCAGCCCTGCCTTTCATCCTGCCACAGTAACCAGCAGCATTCCATTTGGAATCTTTGTTGGGCTTGAGTCTGAGTGAGACCAATGTGAAGCAAAATCCATATCCTCCATCCTTACTCTGAATGGACATGCAGCCAGATCCAAGAACAAACACTTCTTTGGTTGTTTAGTTTAGCCCACTGATATTTGGGAACTGTTAATTACCACAGTGTCAACTAGATGATTCTGACTGATACAGCAAGCCAGGTTGATGGAAACCCATTACAGGATGGAAATTTATTAGGAGCACATGTATCTACTTTGGGAGCATTTGTCTTCACATTTTTTGGAGGGTGGAGGAAGCTATTCTTTAACTCTCTAAAGGAACTTTCCCTCCAAAATGAATCTAAAAGTCAATTTTAAAGGAAGAACTAGAAATTAATCATGTAGGCCTAATCATGAGTTAAAGCCAATGTGTTCTTTCTTGCCACATATTATATTTTATACATTATTCATAATTTTAATCAACCCTATTCCTAAGAACTGCATGATTAGTGATTCTTAGAAATTGTTTTCCAGGTTGAATGAAATTCTTAGCTGCTGAAAATCCACCATAGTTAATCTATGGGAATATCACCATCTCCTTTCCCTGTGACACCTTAATCAAAGCACACATCCTTCAATAAGTTGTGAAATCAACATGGTTCCTTTTGATTACATGCTAAGAAATTTGGCTTGATGTTTGGATATAGGAAAGACTTATATCTACATAACCACAATCAAAACTGATTACTGTTGTGAATTCTCTCCATTCTTTCCCAAGAGGTATGTGAGAAGCAAATTTAACACAAGCCAGCAGATTCCTATTTACTGCTAATTCATGCCAACTTGGAAATGAAACCAAGAACATCTTAAATCTAAACGAAAGCATGAAATGAGGAAGCACAAAGTACCACTTGTACTGCCAGCTTCCTTATAATAACACCATGTTCATTATAAGGATGCTGATTCTTTGAAAAATATTGCAGTGGATGTAAATATTATTGAAAGTGTGACTTACACACTAAACATATGGTTCTCACAAAGACACTTAATTTTGGCACAAAGTACTTAAATCAGGATAATCTATATGTGTATGATTGTCAATCAGATAATCGATGCTTGAAAGTTTCTCTAATTCGCCATCATTTGCACATGTCTGGAACATAATTGCAACATGATAGCCATGAAGATTGCAATTTATGACAGTAATACCTGTAGAAGTCTATGTTTCTAATTTCCTTATGTATTTTAAATATCAATAGTATGTAAATAAACATTATGGAGGATACTGAAGGCTTAATGCTATACTACTTAGACTTTTTTAGAGCAGTTTTAGGTTCACAGAAAAATTGAGAAGAGATTTCACATATAATCGCCACGCACACCTCCGCACACATGCATAGCTGCCACCATTATGATCATCACTCACCAAAATGGTGCATTTTTTATAATTCATGAATCTACATTGACTTACCATAATCACTCAAAGTTGATAGTTTACATTATAGTATACTCTTGGTATTGGAAATGCCATGAGTTTGGACAAACGCATAATGACATATATCCATCATTACAGTATACAGAGTATCTTCGCTGCCCCAACAATTCTCTGTGCTCTGCCTAGTCATCCCTCCCTCTTACCCAACCTCTGGTAACTACTGCTCTTTCTATTGTCTCCACAGTTTTGCCTTTTACAGAATGTCATATCATTGGAAACATACAGTATGCAGCCTTTTCAGATTGGCTTCTTTCACTTTGTAATGTGCATTCAAAGTTCTTCCATGTCTTTTTATAACTTAATAGCTCATTGCCTTTTAGTGCTAAATAATATTCCACTGTCTGAAAATACCACAGTTTATTTATCCCTTCACCTACTGAAGGACATTTTGGTTGCTTTCAGGTTTTGGCAATTATAAATAAAGCTGCCATAAACATCCATGTACATGTTTTTGTGTGGACATAAGTTTCCAATTTCTTTGAATAAAGTGCAAGAAGTACAACTGTTGGATTGTATGGTAAGGATAATTGTGTAAGAATCCCCAAAATGTCTTCCAAGGTGGCTGTACCTTTTTGCATTCCCACCAGCAATGAATGAGAGTTATTGTTACTCCACACCCTCATCAGCATTTGATGATATCAATGTTCTGAATTTTAACCACTCTAACAGGTATGTAATGGTATCTTGTTTTAATTTGCATTTCCCCAGTGACATATGATGTGGAACATCTTTTCATATACTTATTTGCCATGTCTTTGGTGAAGTGCCTATTCACATCTTTGACACAATTTTTAATTGAGTTGCTTTCCTTATTATTGAGTTTTGAGAATTCTTTGTCTATTTTTAAAAAACAGTTGTTTACCAGATATGTCTTTTGCAAACATTTTCTTCCAGCTCTGGCTTGTCTTCTCATTTTCATGACATTCTCACTTTGACACAGCAGAAGTTTTTTTATTTTAATGAATTCCAGCTTATCAAATAGTTTTTTCATGGACTGTGCCTTAGGTGTTGTATCTAAACAGTCATCACTATATCCAAGGTCATCTAGGTTTTCACATATATTATCTTCTAGGCATTTTATAAGGCTTTGAGGGTTTTTTTTTAATTTTATTTATGACAAATAAAAATTGTATACATTTAAGTTGTACAACATGATGTTTTGATATATGTATACATTGTGAAATGATCACAACAAACTAATTAACATATCCATCACCTCGCATAGTTACCATTTTTGCATGTATATGTGATAAGGACACCTGAGATCTACTCTTACAAAATGTCAAGTATACATTATATTTTTATTAACTATACTCATCATGCTGTACATTAGATCTCCAGAATTTATTCATCTTATAACTGAAATGTTATACCCTTTGATAAGTATTTTCTCTATTTTGCCAACCCTCAACCTCTGGTGACCACCATTCCACTGTCTATTACTATGAGTTTGATTTTTTATTTTTTTAGATTATGCATATGAGATCACGCCTTTTTTTTTACTTTCTGTGTCTGGTTTATGTCACTTAATATAACATCCTCTATGTTCATCCATGTTGTTGCAAATGCACATTTTCTTTATCCATTCATTTGTCAAAGGACCCTTAGGTTATTTACAAATCTTGGCAAACTCAACATGGCCAAAAAATTAAGAATAAAGGAAAATAGTGAATAATGTTGCAATGAACATGGGGGTGCAGATAGCTCTTTGAGATAATAATTTTATTTAGGAGTTTTAGAGTTTTGTGTTTAATATTTAGGCCTATGAT
Organism: Pteropus medius; assembly: GCF_902729225.1. NCBI lineage: Eukaryota > Metazoa > Chordata > Mammalia > Chiroptera > Pteropodidae > Pteropus > Pteropus medius. The sequence goes on along the minus strand of NW_024355203.1, from coordinate 1,236,049 downwards.
ATATTTTGAATTTTTGTGAAGGGTATAAGATCTATGTCTAGATTCTTTTTTTTTTTTTTGCATGTGGATATCAGTTACTCCAGCACCATTTGTTGTAAAGATGATTTTTACTTTATAATGCTATATTACTTTGAAATTTTTTTTATTTCCATGTTAATCACAAAATTCTCCCATTTCATTGAGAATGATGTCTTCACTGGAAGTAGAATAAAAGCATTTTTAGAAAGGCAATGAAATAAGGCCTTGAAAATGAAAATCTCAACCACGTATTGGCATGTGTTGACCATCAGGCACTCTAAAACTCATTATATATCTGCTGTGTCACTTGACCTATCATTTCTTGAGTTCTTCTTAGATTTTCAGATATTGTGATTAATTTTTCAACTTATACTATGTTACTTGTTCTTTTTCTTCTTCTCAGAAAAAGGAACAATAATTAAAGAATGGAGAAGTAAAAAATATGAATGGGGTAGAAAGAAGTCAATGGGCCAAATACAACTCAAGTTGCAGTCTTCAAATCTGCCACCAACACAATTTTAACAAGACCATCTCTAATATTCTTCTTAGTGGTATTAGACAATAATAACTGAGAACAGAAGCACACGGCTAAGAACTGTGTGTACGTTATCTCATATCTTCACAGCACCATGATGAGGTAGACACTAATGACGTCTTTATTTCACTAAAAAGCTCAGAGAACTTAAATAAATTCCCCTTCAGATAAGAGGCTGAACAGAGATTCAAATATAGGCCTGTCTGGTTTGAAAGTACAGGATTTTCATCTACGAGATGAAACAAAATATAAGAACAACCCCCAAACACCTCTTTTTCCTTGTTGAAACATACTTGCTTGAAAATGAAAAGAAAATACAAAGCAGCATAATGAGGTTCTCCATCAAGAAGTTAATAAGAGAAGAAAAAATGTTATATTTCTTTTTTGTAGATAATTGGGCTTATAGACATGATATTTTTTGTCAAGTTAGAGTTCCACTTTAAAGACTTTTATTATCTTTCTATTGAATGTATTTTTTCCCCAAAATCTCTATTCCAAATGCCTTTTAGCACAAAACAATGCCAACTGGCATAACCAAGCTAGTGAAAACAACAATGACAAAATGACTTAATTTAAGGACCTTTTCCCACAGAGGACAAAACTAGCCAACAATCAATAATCAGTGACTTCCTTTCCATGAAAATCCATCTTTTAAAGTAATTAGAGCAGTAGATAATTCTGAGAATGTTAAGATACACAAATAACCACATATTTTATTTACTCTCTTCAAAATAGTGTTATTTATAAGAATATTTATTAAATATGTTAGCTGCCAATTGTGCTAAATTGGATTACATAAGTTGTGTAATATAATCATCACATAATAAAATCACAATAAACTACTGAATAAACACAATGGAGTGATAACATAATTTATAAACCAAACTAGGATCATTTTGAGAATGAAGACACTATTAATAATTGGGCAGCACTTAAAGCTGTATTCTTTCAAATAAATATAGACATGGTCACCTTTGATCTCAAATTTTATAGCTGAAGAAAGTGAAGGCTGGAATAATTTAAGTGCCTTGTCCATGGTTATATCACAATAAAGTAATAGATCCAAGACTTGCCCTCAGATAAACCTGAAACCAAAGCCCATTTTGCTAAACTGTAGTCACTACAAGCAAAGTGCACAATACAGTATAGTGGTTCTCAAACGTTAGCATATGTGTGAATCATTTGGGAGTAACTGATAAAATTCCACCCCAATAGTGATCCAAAAGTTATGGTGTAGGGCTCAGGAAATATACATTTTTGCAAGCACACTCCTCTTAGGAGGTTCTGATGAAAGTAGGTTGTTGCTGAATTTGGAGAAGCATTGTTTTCCTATCTGAACAAGCACTTAAATGAGCCAATGGTGTATTTTACTAAAGTCGATATGGTCGAGAAACGAAGGAGAAAAAAGATGACAAGGTAGTAAATACTTAGTTTGCTCCTACTGTAAGATACAAATCTTTAAAACTAAAAACTACAGTATAACCAAAAGGGCTTTATCAACTGGGTTAGATTATCTAGTCTGTGTTATCTCATCAGATTAAAGCAGGTCCTGAAGTATTTTTTAAAATAATTTATTGTCTCCCATTCAGAAACTTGCTGTTTAATTAAAAACTATCTTTCTGAAACTATTCCAAAAAATTCAAGAAGAGAGAAGGCTCCCTAACTCCTTTTATGAGGCCACCATTACCTTGATTCCAAAACCAGACAATGACATTATGAAAAAAAAAGAAAACTATAGGCCAATATCTCTTAAGAACATTCATGCAAAAATCCTCGAGAAAATATTAGCAAACTGAATTCAGCTATGCATTAAAACTATCATACACCACAACCAAGTTGGATTATTTCTGGGATGCAAGGTTGGTACAATATCCACAAATCAATTAATGTGATACAACGCGTTAACAAATCGAAAGATAAAAACCATATGATCATATCGATAAATGCAGAAAAAGCATTCGACAAAATCCAGCATCCATTTATGATAAAAACTCTTAGCAAAGTGGGAATACAGGGAATATACCTCAACATAATAAAGGCCATATATGACAAACCTACAGCTAACATTATACTTAATGAGGAAAAGCTGAAAGCATTTTCCTTCAGATCAGAAACAAATCAAAGATGCTCACTTTCACCACTCCTGTTCAACACTGTACTGGAAGTCCTAGCTACAGCAATCAGACAAGAAAGAGGAATAAAAGGTACCCGAATTGGAAAGGAAGAAGTAAAACTCTCGTTATTTGCTGATGACATGATACTATATATAGAGAACCCTAAAGAGTCCACCAAAAACTGTTAGAACTGACCAATGAATTCAGTAAAGCAGCAGGATACAAAATAAATATTCAGAAGTCAGCTACATTTTTATACAGCAATGATGAACTTTCGGAAAGAGAAGTTAAGAAAACAATCCCATTTACAATTGCATCAAAAACAATAAAATACCCAGGAATCAAATTAACCAAGGAAGTAAAAGACCTGTTCTCAGAAAATTATAACTCATTACAAAAAGAAATTGAAGGAGATACAAATAAATAGAAGTATATAACGTGCTCATAGGTAGGGAGAATTTACATCATTAAAATGGCCATACTACCCAAAGCAATCTATAGATTCAATGAAATCCCTATCAAAATACCAATGGAATTTTTCAGAGAGCTAGAAAAAATTATCCTAAAATTTGTATGGAACCATAAAAGATCCTGAGTAGCCACAGCAATCTTGAGAAAGAAGAACAAAGTTGGAGGTATCACACTACCTGATAGCAAACTACACTACAAGGCTACAGTAATCAAAATAGCATGGTACTTGCATAAAAATAGATACATTGATCAATGGAACAGTCTAGAGAGCCTCAAAATAAATCCACGTCTATACGCTCATTTAATGTATGACAAAGGAGGCAAGAATATACAATGGGGAAAAGACAGTCTCATCAATAAACAATGCTGGGAAAATTGGACAAATTCATGCAAAAAAATGGAACTGGACCACCTTCTTACACCATATACAAGAATAGACTCAAAATGGATTAAAGATTTAAATGTAAGACTCAAAACCATAAAACTTCTAGAAAAAAACATAGGCAGTAATCTTTCTGATATTGCTACTAGTAATTTCTTTTCGGATATATCTCCTCAGGAAAAGGAAACAAAAGAAAAAATAAACAAATGTCACTACATCAAACTAAAAAGTTTTTCTACAGCAAAGGAAACCATTAACAAAACAAAACAACAACCTACTGAATGAGAGAAGGTATTCGCTTGTGATACATCTGATAAGAGGTTAATATCCAAAATAGATAAAGAACTCATACAACTCAACCACAAAAAAAATCCAATTAAAAACTGGGCAAAAGATCTGAATAGATATTTCTCTAAAAAGGCATTCGGATGGTCAATAGACATGAAAAGATGTTCAAGGTCACTATTCATCAGAAAAATGTTAAATTAAAACCACAGTGGGATATCACCTCACACCTATCAGAATGGCTACTATCAATAAATCAACGAACAACAAGTGTTGGTGAGGAGATAGAGAAAAGGGAACCCTCATACACTGTTGGTGGGATTGCAAATTGCTACAGCTGCTATGGAAAACAGTCTGGAGGTTCCTCGAAAAATTTAAAATGTATCTACCTTTTGACCCAGCAATTGCACTTCTGGGTATTTATCCAAAGAAAGCCAAAATAATAATTCATAAAGATCTATATACCCCTATGTTCACGGCAGCGCAATTTACAATAGCCAAGATATGGAAGCAACATAAATGCCCATGAACAGATGATTGGATAAAGAAATTATGGTTCATATATATATAATGGAATATTACTCAGCCATAAAAAAAAGTGAAATCCTACCAGTTGCAACAACATAGGTAGACCTAGAGGGTATTATGCTGAGTGAAATAAGTCAGAGAAAGATAAATACCATATGATTTCACTTATATGTGGAATCTAAAGACCAAAAAGAACAAACTAATCAAAAACAGACTCACACATACAGAGGACAATCTGGTGATAGACAGAGGGCAGGAGGGTTTGGGGGCTGGGAGAATGGGGTGAAGGGTTATAGAAGGATAGATTAGTAGTTGATAGATGGTCACGGGGATGGAGAGCACAGCATAGAGAACGCAGTCAGCATTAATGTAATGGCTAGGTGGAGAGCTGGAGGAGAGAAAGAGCAATCAGAGGGATCATTTCATAAACTATATAAATGTCTAACCAATGTACTGTATACTTGAAACTAACGATAAAATAAAAACTGAAAAAAAAAAGAAAAGAAAAATGCTGTTTACACTCCTTTTACCACCGTGTTCCTTCCATTCACTCCAAGCAGAATCAAGCTGTTTTTCTCTTGCCAGCTTAGTGCTGGAATTCTTTCCTTTCTTACTTATAAAGATTACAAACTGTGTTATAAATGATAAACTCCAACTAATGCCAAAGGATAACATTTACATTCTTAAAAGATACAAACTAAGCCATTTTACTTAGTTCAGTGACTGTCATGACATAGTAAGTAGGTACTTCCCAAATATGTATTTATTTATAACAGAAAATATTATATTGTTATAAGGCAAAATAACAAAGGCAAAGAACCACAGATTTGACAATGTGTCATGGTTCACTTTGGTGACTATAGTTTCTTTGCAGTCATACTGTTAGAAACAAGTAATTCTTTAAATAGATCATCTGAATATAACAAAGAGAATATAAATATAAGCCAGTTTTAGATTTCCTATGATAGCTAGCAGTGAAGTTAAATAATATTTGAAGGATCTGACAAGTCTAAAATTTTGAAAATTTTTAATTAAATATGTCTCATGGGTTTAGTATATAAGAAAATGGGAGTTGGATGAAGCTGTGGAAATATTAAGTGACATACTTGGAAGCAGCTCCTGCAAGAGAAGTTTGCTGGACACTGACTTTTTTTACTAAAAAAAGATTGTGGAATCTAAACCACTGTTGTTTCATTTTGCTCACCCGAACAAAAACCCAGGCATATTTAAAATAATTTTCCCCACATTTCATGTGTACATCGGAACAGTGGCCTATGTTGAGAGATTCTGTAACATCTGAGTCTTGCTGTTAATCACCTGTATGAGTGCAGTAAACCAAAGTCATAGTTTTAGGTTTTGTCCACTTAACAACCCTCTTCTGGAAACAAATTCTGGATAAGTTAGGATTAAGTCTGTAAGAAAGAAAGACTCCCAAACAGGCTGAGACAAATGTTTATTTTTGACTCACATTAGAGAAGTCTACAGGCAGAGTCCAGAATTGCTTTGGGACTTCAACGAAGTCATCAAGGGGCAAACTTCTGTCTAGTTTAATGCTCCACCACCCCATGAGTGTAGTACTCATATCCGTGGTCTAAAACAACTGGCAAAGTTTCAGCCATCACACTGCCATCCCAAACAACAGATAATGAACGTGAAGATGAAGGACATGCCTCTCTTCCTTTAGATTGCCTGTAAGTCTCACCATTTATAGTTCACTGGTAATACCTTGGAGCCATGGTGGATAGAAATCAGCTCCCTGTCTCATACACTGATGCATCTCCCTTTAAAATAATGACAAAAATCTTCAAGTTTCTTTGGCACTGGCAGGTAATGCAAATCATTTCCATGGTGATTTTAGTCCTCTACTTGACAAGTATTTACTTTTTGTCTCCCTTACACTGACTTTAGCCCATCCCTTCTCATTCTCACATAATGTTTCTTTCAATTTTAGTGAAAAATAGAATCAACAAGAACTATACTATTTCATGTTGTTATGACAAAATGTAAATTCTCTTAGTTTCACCTGTATAGTCTGTCTTTCTTCCAGTTGTAATGTGTGAACTCTCTAGAGTGGTTAAACCTGTAGACTCTGAAGCAAGATATAATGGGATTGGAAATCAGCTCCACCATTTACGAACTTAATCCTCTGTGTTTTAGTTCTTCTCCATGTAAAATAAAAATAATAAAGGAACCTAGCATATGTTGAGAATTAAATAAGTTAATATATGTAAATGACTTAGGAAAGCATCCGGCACATATAAAATTATGACAATCATTATCATTATCTGAGGCCAAACCATATACTTGCTCAATGGATTCCATTCTTTTATATTTACTCAAAGAATCTTTTTTTAAAAAAATTGCCCTTTCTCTCCTGCATAACAAATTTCTCCCTTTTTACTGGAACATTTCTGTTAGTATACATATACTGTAATATAACCAATTTTAAAAACAAACTTCCTAAGTTCCATTTCTTTTCTGTGCTTTATTTTAGAGCAAACTCCTAGAAAGATTTGTTTATACTCCCTATTTCTACTTCCTAACCTCTGATTTTTTTCTTTAAATGTAATTTGACTCAATTTCTCCACTGAAACCCTTCTGCTCAAGACCAACAATCTCCTACATCTTGCAAAATCCAACGATCACTTTTGTCAGTTCTCATCTTACTCAAACTCTTTTAAGCATTTATCAATTAATCATGGCTTCCATACTATCAAGCACATTCTATTTGATTTGGGGACCAAAAGACTTCTAGTTTTCCCTCTAGTTTTCCCTCAATCCTCTGTGCATGTTCATCTCATCTGCAAACCACCTAAAACTGAAATACCCCAAGACTCTCAGTATTTGGAATTCTCTGTCTACACTCAGTATCTTAACAATATTATACAGACTCATGGTTTTAAATACCACGTACATTCTCAGGACTCTGTAATTTACATCTATAATTCAGACCTCTCTCATGAATTCTAGATTCCAATGCTTAACTGCCTACTCAACAGCTCCATCTGGATATAAAGAAGGCTTCACAAACCTAATAAAACTAAAGCTGAACTCCTGATCCTTGACAACCTTCTCCCCTCACAAACTTTATCATCTTAGTAAATGGCGTCGCAATTCACCAGATGCATAGACTAAAACCTAGGAAACATCCTTGAATCAACTCTTTTTCCAGCACCCTATATTCAAATCAATACTAAGTCCTATTAGCTCTACCTCTACCTCCACACATATTCTGAATCACTTCTTCTCATCACTGTCACTGCTTCAACTCCAGTCCAATTACCATCATTTCCTAACGAGACAACTATAATGTCTTCCTTAATGGTATACCTGCAACCACTGGAGCTATTAGGTACCAGGCCCCATTCCCACCTCAGAGCCTTTTACACTGTGATTCCTACTGTCCGAACACTCTGCCACCAGCTCTTCCACATGACTTGTTCTCTCATTTCATTTAGAACTCACTCTGCTCAAATGCCTCCTTCTCTGAAGAGACTTTCAAGACCAATCTTTCTAAAAAAGTTCTTCCCTCTACTTACTACAACTCTTTCCTTTACTCTAGTTTTCGTTATAATATGTCCATAGTGAAAATCATAGCAAACACAAAAAATTTGACCTGTTATCCTACTCTATGAAAATGTAACGGGAGCCACATGCCCAAAACTTAGTCTGGGTATGGCACAAGCACTCAGAAATTATCTTTTTAAATTCACAAATTTGAGTATTTTATTTTCTATTTAATCTTACCTACAAGAAAGAAAATGGACTAAAGAATCTTAAATATCAATAAGACCTGTGCATTCCTGAAACTTGGTTATGCTTAACTAAATCACTGTTTTTCCAGACCATTAAAGCCAAATTTCTATATCTTCTTCTTTTCCCAATAGAATACAGTGGCCCAAACAGTGAAACAGTATAGGTTTCAAATATTTCTAAAAATCTGATAAAAATCAAGAATAATGTATGAAGTAAAGTTGTCATTTGGATATGTCACTGTGTGAGAGAAGAATATTCAAGAATACTAGTATTTTGTTTTTCTTGCTCAGAAACGTGTTTATATCTATACGATGCAAAAAAAAAGCAGAAGTATAAACAGAAAACTAAAGTAAGTCATTTGAATGAGCCAAGTTTTGAGAAATGGTTAAAAGTTTAAAGAATAGGAATGGAAATTTTTTAAAAATAGTAGAAAATATTATTGAATCTCTTCATATCTGTTACTAAACATATGTAATATACAACTAAAATATTGAACTGCCTGAAGCTTTTCAACCACAAAGTCCCTTACCATGTATATGAATGGTTGATATATTGAAATCCAGGTACAGTAGTGGTCAATAATCCAGGTTTTAAAGAAATATGTATGTAAGATATAAGTCCTAGAAACGGTTATATTTGTTTGTGTTCTATTTAATTATAAAAATACTGATGTTATTGCTCTTACTAGTGATAGTAGTATTGACACGTTTATGACATGCCAGACATGGTTCTAAGCTTCTTACATACATACTAGATTCTATAATCCCCATAAATAAACCTTTGCTAGCAGGGAACCTGTCATGGTCACTCCTTAATCCAGGGGTCAATAAACAAAGGCTTGTAGGCCAAATCAGGCCAGCCATCTGTTTCTGTAAATAAAGTTTTATTGGAATGGAGACAAACTCAATTGTTTACATATTATCTATGGCTGCTTTCATGCTACAAGGGCAGAGTTCAGTAGCTGCAACAGAAATGATGTAGACTGCAAAGCCAAAAAATATTTACTATCTGGCCCTTTACAGAAAGGCCTCTGGTTTAATCAAATAATACAAGGCCTGGCTTAATTTTCCATGTGCTAGTTGTTTAATGAATAGTTCGTTGATTGGTTTTAATAGTATTATGGAGGTAACCAGAAATAGATCTATAGTGATGATTCTAAAAGTCACGTTACGACACTAACTTTTGGCCTTTTTATGTTGATAGCTTCAAAGCTAGCCAAACCACTTAAACATATATAATGCCAAAGTGTTTAAAGAAAGTATTTTTCAGTTTTACAGTCCCACTGGAGCCTGACCTGTCCAGTGGCTGGTGTCTGCTTTACATATCTTTGTGCCACCAGCACTTAACACAGTGCATGACATGAAACTGCACCTCAACGAATGTATGGCACAAATCTACCAACAAAGTAGATGTTTTCATATAACTGGAACTCTTTTCTCTGTCCAATTTAATCATTGGATTGCACAACTGAAAATTACATGATATACTCTAGGGTTCTCATGCCCTTATGAGTCTGATCATAAATTTGGATACAACTAAGCTTTCCTGAGAAAGGACTTCTGTTTCTACAAGGAAAAAATATTAGTCCTGCACAAGCCTTGAAAAACAATGACCATATGTTGCTAAAGATGATGGCATTATACAATATTCTCCTATACATCTTCACATATAGTTCACATAAAGATATTTATAAGCATAAAATCAATTGTGTGAATGTTGTAAAATGATATCCCTTGAAGTAATAAAAACCAAAGCTGTTGATTAATCAGATAGTGTTTTTAAAATGCTTGTAACATTTTAGATATAAATTATTTTTTCTAAAATTTCTTCAAATTTTCTTCTTTGCCTTTATATTTCAAAAGTATCAAAAAATAATTAACAAAAAAAAATCTTTTCATTAAGTCTATTGCTGCAGGATACTGTGAATTTTGCCAGTCTCTGCCAAGTCATTTCTAACAAATTGCATTTAGAAAAATGCCCTCTTAGAATATAATTCCATGATCTAGGTCAAGGAGAAAAACAAACAGAAAAAAAAATAGTAGGTTAACCAAACACTAAAAATAGTAAAACATGAAGAAGTTCTAAAACCTCAATAAACAAAGTTGGGGACCTCCTTGAGAGAGTGGAAAGGGCTGATGGATGTTGTGGATCTTTCTATTTTAGAAGTTCTAGTGAGGGTATGTGTGAGGAGAGATGGAACAAATTGCTCAATGAAAGTAATGGGGTCATCCCCTTGGCTGCCTCAGGGATGCTGTAAATCTGGATGTTCTTCATCCTGTTTCTATTCTTTTCTCCTCCTTATGTAGCTCCCAGCAATTTTATTTTAGAGCCCACTGCAGTTCATTACAAAGTGCATTTCTCCTTGTAGATGAAAGTGTTCTTCCAGCCACCCCTCACAATCTGAATTTTCTGTTTTAAATGCTTGCATTTTTTCAGCTCAAAAATCCAAGTCACATGTCTTGAAAAAAATTAATTCCTTTAAGTAGGAAATGGTCTCTCTTTATTGGCCCCTCCATGTTTTTGCCCTCTTTGCGTATTTTATTCATCTTGAATCTTAGCTTGGGTCAAACACACCAGCTTATAGCCACTGGGAAAATCAGAGAAATAAGGAGTGTGAACAATGAAATAGGCTTCCTGACCTTATTATTGCATAGTATTCTGTTCTTTTTCAGAGATCCTCTTATGGAAGTACGACTGATATTCTTCATTTTTTTATGCTATGAGAAGACATGATGAGAGTCCTTTTGACATATCTTGCTTATTCTGTTATACCATAAGTGGCCATCCTCTTTTCTTAAGGAAAGATATTAATATTGCCTTTACAATGAAGTAAGTTGGTTCGAAGTGTCGTTAATGCTACGTTTGGATGAAATCTTATTTTGTTCAGCAGTATTATTGAGAAGCAATCTTCAATATAGTTAGCATACTTTGCATATTATGCTCTAATGCTGTAGAAAACATGGCTAATGTAAAAGTTGAAAATATTGCTTTAAAGTATATCTAGATTTGACTGTTAGTATGACTTTCTGTCAAAATCATGCAGATTAGTTAAGTTTCAGGGACAATAAGGCTAAATATGGGACACTGCTCACTTCTTCACAACACAAGCAAAGAGAAGAAATAAATAATTAGTACTATATATTCTTTCCTAAAATAACTTACAGATTGTTTACAATATGCTAAACACTATTATAAGAACTTGCCATGTGTTTTCTGCCTTAACTCTCAAAATAACCTAATGAGCTATGTAATATTACTTCATCTGCTATATCTTCATCTGCCCCATTTGACAGATGAAGGGACTAAAGCACAGACAGAATTTTATCTCGATCATCTTCCACCAGAGCCCATTATTTCACCATTATATTAATAGTGTGAATTATGTTTTCTGTATTATAATACACAGAAAAATAGTGACAAAGTAATCATAGCTTGGGCAAAGCAATTTAGGTTAACATCTAGCTAGCATCAGTTTTCTTAAAGGATAATTCTTTAAAAGAAACACACACAATGTACAGAAAGTATGATCCTCAATGGAATAATTAAATAATTAAAAAAATACATCCCATATGTTATTCATTTTTCAAATGTGTATTACAACAATGATCTCAAATAAAGATGGATATTAAGTAATTAGAGATTTTAAAATACATTGTTTAAACAGTTGAGATCTTTTGTGTAGATTATTATTGTATATCATACCTATTATATGGTTAGCTTATATGGTACATTTAAAAATGCATTTGTGTACTATAAACTACAAAAAAGTCAAATCTAACCAAGAGGAAGGTACACTGTCTATCCTTCACAGAACAATTACCTCTTCTAATGGAATTTGGAAAAAGTAGATAAACAATATTAGTAAAGATAACATGAAGATTTGAGATCTTTCACATTTTAACAATTTGGAAATCTGTAACATCCTTATTCTCTTAATTTTATTAGAGAAAAAATTTAATTAAAAAAAAAGAATGTTAAGCACTTAAACATAGACACTTTTTCCTCAACAATACGGTACAGTTCCAAAGATCAGGCAGATTGAGCAGGCAATAGCAGAGGTAGTCTCTGTAGATTACTTTAAAACAATAACAAAACCTACTTAAAGTCAATGTGCATTTTATCATTACCATAGCAATTCTAAATAATATTCATATTAAAATATTCCTCCTTGAAAAAAACCTTTGTTGCTCCAAATTCTAAACAATTTCTGATGTTCCTATTGAATCTTAATAACATTTGTATAAGCTTCAAATCAGCACATTTTTATAACTTATCCTTGAATAAACATTGAATCCTTCGTGGAAGTTAGTGTGGAGAACTGCCAGTTATACATTAAATGCTCCCGACAAACACAGATTTTGCTACATTGGTTCATTTCAAGAGTAAGTTCCTAATGGCTCAAAGTTGGAGTCATAGAAACTCTCTTTGGGTACAAACTCTGGTTATTACATAATCTTACTTTTAAAAGTAGATTTAAAATAAACAATGATCTCACGTGACTGTGAAGACTAAGAAATGGAATATGAGCTCCTTCAATGCTGACACTTTAAGTGGATCCTTGGAGATTTTGTGTTTAAAATTATTTAGACTATGGAGACATTTGAAAGCCCCTAGAATTTATCCCAAGGAAACAAAGACATGGACTGTACTGCAATTTCTAGAATTTATTATAAAGTGGGAATTATTTTCAAAGCCAATTAAAAGAATCATTAGTTTTTTATTTATCCAATTTTTATTAAATTTATTGGTATGACACTGGTTAATAAAATTATATAGGTACAGGTGCACAATTCTATAATACATCATCTGTACTACATTGTGTGTTCTCCACCCAAAGTCAAATCTCTTTCCATCACCATATAATTAACCCCCTTTACCCTTATCAATGTCCCCCTCCCCTCTTTCCCTCTGGAAACCACCATACTGTTGTTGTCTGCGTCTATGAGTTTTTGTTTGTCTTATTTGTTGCTTTGTTTTATATTCCATATATGAGTGAAATCATATGGTTTTCAACTTACAAATAAACTCAAAATGGATGAAAGATCTAAATATGAGACCTGAAACAATAAAATATACAGAAGAAAACAAATATTAAACTTATGGGCCTTAGTCTTAGGATTTTATGAATCTGACCTAAAAAGCATAGGAAGTAAAAGCAAAAATAAATGAGTAGCAATATATCAAACTAAAAAGCTTCTGCACAGCAAAAGAAACCATCAACAAGACAAGAGGCAACCATGTGAATGGGAGAAGATATTTGCAAACAATGCCTCCAATAAGGGCCTAATATCCAAATATACAAAGAACTCATACAACTCAACAATAAGAAAAAAAAAACAATCCAATTAAAAAATGGGCAGAGGACCTGAACAGACACTTCTCTGAAGTAAACGTACAAATGACCAACAGACATGTGAAAACATGCTCAATTTCACTAGCTAGTAGGGAAATGCAAATCAAAACCACAATGAGATACAACCTCACACTTGTTACAATGACTATTATCGACAGGACAAGTAATAACAAGTGATGGGAGGTTGTGGGGAAAAAGGAACCTTCATATACTACTGGTGAGACTGCAAATTGGTACAGCCACTATGGAAAACAGTATGGAGATTCGTCAAAAAATTAATAGAATTATCATATGACCGAGCAATCCCTCTTCTGGGTATCTACCCAAAAAATTTGAAAGCATTTATTTGTTAAGATCTATGAACCCCTATGTTCATTGCAGCGTTATTTATGGTGGCCAAGACATGGAAACAACCAGTGTCCTTCAACAGATGATTGGCTAAAGAAGATGTGGTGCATAAATACAATGAAGTACTACTCAGCCATAAGAAAAGGTGAAATACTACCATTTTTGACAAATTGGATGAATTGAGACTATCATGCTAAGTGAAATAAGTAAGATGAAAAAATTCAGGATTTTTTTTTAACATGCACCAAGTTTACTCTTATAGTTAAGACTTTTCCTAACTACGTATTTGTGTATCTGTTCACGTGAAAGATGCTTTTCAAAACTAAAATAAAAGGGCTCTTCAGACAAAGTAATTGCCAGAGTTAAGGATCAAAGCTAAAAATCATGTTATTAAATACTGCAACAGATCAATAAGTAGGTACACATTTTCGTCTTCATTCAGAAAACATATTAAAGCAACTAAAAAGTATTATTCCATTACTTTCCCTCTCTTGCTGTAGTGTAGTATTTAATTAATTCATTTATTTCCTGGAATAATCATATATATGATTATTTTTATCTTGGAGCCATTATTACTTATTTCATTTCATGATTACCAGTAAAACTAATGTAGAAAGCAATGAAAAATGATTCACTGTGTATGTTTATCAAATATATTAGGCATGCCACTGCAAGATAAAAGGATCTGAGACAACTTCAGATGCAATGCCATAAAATAACTGTTGATTTGCATGTAATGAAGGAATAATTTGCCTGATATTATGTTCTACACTTGCTGTCTGTTTCCCTCCCTCCCCAACTCACTTCTTTTCTGTTCTTTAAATACCAGGTTCTTTAGATTCTCCATTTGGTCTCTCCTCTCTCCAGACCTTATTCTGATGGTTTTAGGTACTATTTACTTGCTGAAACTTATGTATCCATCCACATCCCAGAATCTACCCTGCACCCCTGATGTCTATGCCTAGGTAACCCACAGGTTCCTTAAATATAGAATAACTAAAACTAAATCTCACACCTTCCTCTCTTAATTTCTTCTATATTCCCTCAACCAGAAAACCTAAAGGCACCCTGGATTCCTTTTTACCCTTCATTTTGATGTGCAATTGATGATCAAATCCTGTTGATTCTTTTTTTTTGCATTCCCCACGTTTCCACCTCCATTCCACTAATGCAACCTTAAACCTCATCTTCTCTCACCTGATTTAATTGGTATTTCCACCTCCAGTCTCAAAACGTCTGAGAGGTTTTTTCATTATATCCCCAGGGTACTCTTACCAAAGAGCACATCCTTTTAAATTACCTTTATGTTCTGGGCTTCCCACCATTCACTGTAGGAAATCAGCACTCCATAGTAAGGCGCATGATCAGACTCTGATCTCATTCTATTTCTTGCCATACTAAGGGAAATAAGTCAGATGAAAAAAGCCCAATACTCTGTCAAATCACTTGGAGTTTTCCAAGTGATCCTTTATGTCATATCTCTTTCTTAATTAAATTTATTAGGGTGACTTTGGTTAATAAATTGTATAAGTTTCAAGTATACAATTATTTTTACTTCTGTCCATGCCCTTCCATTGTGTACTCTAAAAAAAACCTCATATTCTGATGATCAGATCAAGTGGCACCTTTTCTTTAAAACTTTACTGGTCACTACAGTCAGTAAAATAAACATTCTCACCTTATAGAGTTTCCCTGACAGTCTTGACTATACTTTGAAATTTATGTTTATACATCTTCTATTTGAAACCGTAAATTCCCAGAGGATAGCTACCTTATCTCAATTATCTTTATATCTCTAGCACCTGGTATACTTAGTAGGCAGATGATAAATGATTCCTAGATTTAAAAAAATAAATCATTTGTTTAAGCCTTATTTTTCTTTCTAATTTTATTCTTTGTTTTCCTCATCTTGGTTATCTCTATAGCCCTATTTCATTTCCTCACGCTAATTATAGGCTAACATACATTATAGCTGCCTATATTTAACATTTACTGAGAATCTTTATTATAACAACATATTTTTGTTAGAGGCACGTGTCTGGGGTATGTGTGTGTTCGAGGGGGTGGGGGGTGGACATAAAGGTATAAAAATTTGTTCCCAAATCTTTGTTTATTAATCTTAGCCCTGCTCCTCAAGACCTATATACACTTATAGGTAAGGAGGATACCTTTCAATTAGGTTATTTTTTCAAAGGTAGATTTACTGAAGCCAACAACAGATAAATTTCAGTGCTCTTTTATTAGCATGGGCCCTTCCTATGGAAACTGCAGGAATTTGTATTCATAATTTATTTTATGCAATAGCATTGAAGTTGATGCAGGCATTTTGTACTCATAATTTTTGTTTTCTTTTTATAAAGTGCCTCCCTCCAAAATTTAAAAGCTTCAGGGACTCAGAAAACCTGGATCCATCCCTTGCCTCTATTTTTAGCAGTAGCTATTATTTATTGAGTGCTTCCTATGTGCCAAGCACTGTTCTATGATTGACATATATTTATGTCTATATATACCAAGATATTCAGCAGCCCATAATAATAGTTAAGAGTTCTCAGTGTAATAGATGTACTGTGCTAACTGCTATTCAAACATCAATGCACTGAATTCTCACAGAAACCCTGTGAGGAGGTGTTGTCATTGTCCATTTCTTTCAAGTGAAGAAAGGGAAGCACAGAGAGATTAAGGAGCTTGCCCAAAATCATACAGCCAATATCTGAAAGCAAGCATCCAGGCACCAGCTCTGCACACTTACCATTCCTTATATAGCTTGGGTCACAGTTCATCCTTTCTGTGGGTTTCGATGACTCCAAATCCAACAAGAAAATGTCTTTCACTCCTTCAATATCTTACTTGAGACCTCACATAGAAATATCTCTGAGCAAGTAACACAATAACTTATATTTATGTACACAAATCATGCCCATGTATAAAAATTAAGAGAATAGGAAAATCACTACCAGGAAAATGTGGAATGGATATTTTGCCAAAATGTGAGCTTTGCCAACTTAATCATATTAAGGAGTTTTGGTCCCAAATGTTGAAACCAGCAAGCTGTCAAGGTTAATATGGGAGCAAATCAAAGCTGTTGTGACCACAGAGAAACTTTCCACTGTGAAACACAAATTTGTGGTACTTTTCTAATTTTAGGCAATGTATTGCAAATATCAGCTGCTACTATTTAGCAACTTAACTCCACAATTATGGGCTGGCCTCCTCCTGGGAATAAAATATTTTAAATGGTCATGAATACTACTATCATTTTTTCTTAATAGCCTAGTTTGCATAAAATGCCATGCGTTTATCTATTTTAAAAAGTGTGGGGTTTTTTTGTTTTTTGTTTTTTTTTGTTTTTTGCCAACAGTCTAGTGTTATTTACTTCTTATGTTTAGCTCCATTTCAAATTTTACCTAGTGCTTCATGGAAATCCTTGTGTGTTCCTGTTCTCGGCTATAAGGTAGCTAGCTACTGCTATTCCAAAGGTCATGTGTAGCAACTGAGGTTCCCAAATGTCTCCCATTGCCATTTTAAGCAGGTGTCGCTAGATAACTATATTCCCAGCCACCTCAATGTGTCAGATTAAGGGAGATAATTTTCTTAAACTATAATAGAATTTTCATTGAGGCAATTTGACTTTAATGCATGAAATGTGAATTGCTCAGCTATCCCCAGATTCTGTCTGAGAAATCAAGCAACGATACTGTCAAATAGTGGCTTTAAGTATTTTGATCACAGGTAAAAAGCAATCTAATGATAGTATCATTTGGGGGTCCCAATTACATAAAACAAATTTATAATTGCTTTGCTACTTTGTGGTCACCAGAGTTAATGGACCTTTTAAAAACCTCTACTTAATCACAATAAAGTACCATTTTTACAAGATTTAATGTTGGAAAAATTAATGTACCTCATACCCTGACCTTCAACTGCTCCTTTTATGGTAACTACTGTACTGTTTGATTCTGAGTCTCCATATTTAAAGTTGACACTATAAAATCAGCATTCTCGGATGTTTTTAATAAAATTGGGGTATTAATTGCAAATGGATAGAGGAGGCTGTTCAGTATGCAGATAACACTTTAATAAGGGAGGAATTTTCACCAAGATTTAGATAACACTCAACCTCCAAAGCACCCAACTAATATCCGGGTACTAGAAAGGTGATAGTTAACACATCACCATAACTGATCTGGGAGGTTATCTATCGGTAAAATATTTTTCCTTTTTTTTAAATAAGTAAGTGCAATTAAAGAGTTAATAATTCCCCTCTTAGCTCCCTCACAATGATACAGGCCAAAATGAGATTCAGTGGAATGGTAAGTATCCCATGGCCCTGATCATGGGCAGACACAACAAAACAAAGCACCAATGTGCTTATCCTAAATAGCAGGGTGTCAAGATTCTTCCGAGGCGAGTGTGAGATGTTAACTCAAGCCTCCATTACAAAATTGCATAATAGAGTCTAGTAGCTTGTGAAAGTGTTTTCTGACACATCAACATCACAGAAGACCTGGCAAAGAGTCACCAAGTTATCTTGATTTGCCAAATAGGATAAACAAATCCTCCTTTGATTGACAGATGCAGGAGAAACTATACTTTTCTATACTGGTTGGCAGAGTTAAAATTGAAGGGGAGTGAATACTAGGTTCTACGAAAATAAATTAAGAGGAGCTTTAAGTTTATCTAACAGTTCCTGAAAAAATATAGGGGTATGTAAGTCTATAATGAAAGATCAGGCTTTAAAACTTGAGACCAAATATGAATAAAAGGGCATAAATATGTAATTATTTGAGAAGGAGCATCTAATTTTTTGTATTTGTTAATGCAGGTCCCCCTACTGAAGAAGCAGACATAAAGATGGGATTAGACAGGCATGAGTTATGGGGTTGGGGTGACAGCCTATAAAAGAAAACAGGAGGAAGTCAGAGGAAGCTGGGAGAGCTATCCCGCTATGACGCATGTGTGGAAAGGAAGCAGGCTTTGCAAGGTAGTGCAATCAAGGAAAGTTTTGACCAAGCTGATTGGGGTCCTCAAGCCAAAGTCGCTATCAGAGAAATCCCACATCTCGCAGGAACAGGCCTGCCTTTATTTTCCCTGTTGCACTCAGTCATTGGCTGGGACAAGCTCCTTGGAAGGGTGGCCTCAGCACCAAAGCCTTCATAGACGGAGTAGAGCATCTGGAACCAACAGTCAATTAATTATACTCCCCAAAGCAGATGTGAGAGGGCATTTTCATGACCTCCACAATACATTCAGTCAGTTACTATATCTTCACAAGACTAAATATTGTAATAAAAGTCTGAGCTTCAGCTGGGTAAACAAACGAATGATTTTATTTCATACTCACAAAAATCAAATACTTTTACAGATAAGTGAAACTTACTGTAGAAAGTTCAGCTAGAATAAACAAAAGATTTCGAATGACCAAAAATTAGAAAATCATCCTAATTAGACTCTTCAAATTTATTTCTTATTTGCTGGTATTAACAGCTTTTAATACATATAAGCACACAATACTTGTAAGATCTAGTCCAGCAAGAGAGCAGTAGCATCAACTGACTAAAGCCAATACAGCACATTAGTGACACTGCTCAAATAATCGAAATAGGACATGGGGCAAAGGTAAACAAATTTATGGGATTAACATATGAAATATAAAATGAGTATGTAACTATGCTACAGGTTTTATGAGGAACAAAGATGAGCAAGAAAGATTCCTAGATATTAACCTAAGTATAAGAGAGGAGGCTCCCTATTTTGCTCTGATATGGAAAGTTGCCAAAGCTCTTGCTTGAGCTGATGACATCTGTATACTGGTCAAAGCCTAAATAGATCAATTGTTTGCATAAAAGAAAGCTAATCTGGAAATCATATAGTATTTGTCTTTCTCTAACTTTTTTCACTTAGCATAATACCCTCAAGGTCCATCCATGTTGTCACAAATGGTATTATTTCATTCTTTTTTATTTAAGTATATAATTCAGTAACATTAAGAATATTTACATCATTGCACAACCAATCTTTTTGCTTTGTTTTATCATAGCCCTGAAGGGGCCTACCTTTTTTATCTGTAGACTCTTTGAATTAAAAAAAAAAAAAAACAGTCTCATGGAAGCAGTGATCAAACTGATGGTCACCAGAAAGGGGGTGGGGGAATGGATGAAAAGGTGATAGAGAATATAGTCAATAATATGGTGATAACTTTGCCTGGCAACAGATGGTTACTAGAATTCGTGTGATAATCACATTGTAAAGTATATAAATGTCGAATCACTATGTTGTATACCTGAAACTAATATAATATTGCATGTCAACTGCACTTAAAAAAAATAGGCAAATTTAAATTATATTGTTTAGGGATGCAAACACAAATGTTAAGACTCTAAGGGAAAATAAAGTGGTTTCATTTTTTTTTTAGGAAAAGGATAATCTAGGACATTGTTTTTCCTGGGTACACAGAAAGTAGCTCTCACAATCCTAATAGGAGCTAAATGTCATGCATTGGTGTTGATATTGATAGTTTAGGGCTTTAAAATAAATCAGCTCACATGTTTTGCTAATTTATGACATTCTGTGTAGTTCTTGTGATACCTAGAAATCTGGGCCAATGGTTTATTTATTATTATTATTATTATTATTATTATTATTATTATTATTTTAGTCGAGGTAACCCTTGGTTGACCTCACAGATTGAAAGGAACTTGTCAGCTTACAATCCCTTATTTTTTATTTTTTACACCTACAGCACCTGGTCTTCCTAGGTGGTCTCCCATCCAAGTACTAACCAAGTCCAACCCTGCTTAAGGCCAACAGTTTAAAGGGCCTCTCTGATCGAATTGTGGTACCCATATGCTGTGAGGAAGCACTGTATTCCATGTAGAGTTATCTGCAAGTGGTGTATTACGAAGAAAAGTGGAGATAGAGAATTTATTCACAATCTTTCTGAATGATCTTTGGAAAGAAAACTGTCATGCCATGAATGCTAGTTGCCTGCCCCCAATAAAATGAAAAGATAAGACTAAAATTTTTAAGAAACCCAACAGCGTCCTAGAATTTCCCAGTATAATTCATGGGACCACTCTGGAAAGGAAAAAAAAAAATGAGACTGTAGAGAAGTGCTGTTTGCTGTTTTATATTGGTACTCCACAAAAGATCTCCTCTGAAGAAAAATGTTGAAGATTAAAAATATCTGCATTATGTGATTTCTAAAGTCTCTGCAGCAATACAATTTCCATCTTTTGATTAAAATTGTGAGTAGTGGGAAATTTACATAGAGTGGGGTGAGTAAACCCTAGAAAACAATTTTTCTACACCTGTAAATCATTGAGTTTACCCAAACAGCAGCAGTTGGTAAACAAATACTATCTCATTCACATTCTGTTGAGTATCACATAGTGTGGGAAGCTGTAAAATAACCCCACAAAACATATCTTCATCCTAATCCCTGAAACCTGTGAATGTTACCTTACAGTTAATAAAAGGATATTTGCATATATGATAAAGTTAAGGATCTTGAGATGGGGCAATTATTCTAGATCATCGAGGTGGGGCAGAAATGAAAATGATATGTATCCTTGTAAGAGGGAGACATTGGGTGATCTGACACACAAAGGAGAAGGCAGAAGGAACAGAGAGAGATTTGAAGATGCTGACATTGAAACTGGAGTGATGTGGCTACAAGCCAAGGAATGCTGGCCACCACCAGAAGCTGGAAGAGGCAATGAACAGATTCTCTCCTGGAGCCTTCAAAGAAAGCATGACCCTGCTGACACCTTGATCTAATCACAGTAATATTAATTTCACACTTCTAGAACTAAGACAATAAATTTCTATTGTTTTAAGGCACCAAGTTTGTGGTAATTAGTTACAGCAGCCAACACAACCTCACACACATGGGAAAGGCTTTCTTTTCTCCAAAGCCTTATTTTGCATCTTCTGAAAACAACACAGGCTAACCATAGTTAAGCAGAGTTACACAAGGCTACCTAGAAAGACCACTGAATTAGTCATTTGAAACACATGAACTGCTCATTTATAGCAATCTCTAGTAACCTGGAAGAGACAACTTATTTTTTATTAGTTTCAAATATACAGTACATTGGTTAGACATTTATACAGTTTAAGAAATGATTCCTCTATCTTCCCTCTGGCTGTACACCTAGCCATTATCTTGCTGCTGACTGCATTCCCAAGATGGCTTTTTTTAAATAAACATTTTATTGAAGTAAATCATATATACAGAAAAGTAAGGAAACCCGAAGTACAGGACTCAATGAATTCCATAAAGTAAATATGCCTGTATAAAAAGCCCCAGGAAAATCCTCAACCTCCTTCTGGTCACTAACCCTCCAAAGGTAACAACTATCTTGATTTCTAACACCCAATAGATTCACGGCCCCTTACTTTGTACTTCACCTAGATGGAATGATACAATATACACAATTTGAGTCTATCTAGTTTTACTTACCATTTTTTGCTCATTCTCCTTTAGTGTTGCATGTACTAGTAGACTATTCTTATTGCTATATAAGATATTTATTCTTATTGCTATATAACATATTTATTCCTATATGACGATACCACAAGCATTTATCTATTGGTGGTCATTTGGATTTCCACTTTTAAACTATTATAAATAGCATTGCTATGAACATTTTTAGGAACAAAAGTAGCTATTATGTTTGGTTGAGCAGTGCCTGGGTTGAAAATGCTGGAACACAGGGTATGCACATTTAAAACAGGAGATTTTATAAGAATAAAAGTATAATTCCAAAATCACTCCCATTTCAATTATGCAAATATCGCTCAATTATCTTTCTATTATTTGACCTTCCAAACAACATAAGTCCTTTGATTAGATGTTCTTAGAGAAATTGGCCATGCCCTTAAGTCAGAGCTTTATATTTATGTTTACCAAATTTTTTAAAGGTCACCTTAAAGTAGGAAAGTATTTTTTAAAATAAGAATAAAAAAACTCAAACTTGCTATTCGGTGCTTTTGAAGTTTCTCTTTCATATGATTTTCTAGGAGAGAGGGGATTAGACCCACAAAAGTCCTTGGTAAAGGTGACATGCTATCCCTAGAGGAGCATCTAAGGCATCTTGATAATCTTGCAACTTTTCATATAATCCAGAAGGATGTAAAACTACAGCGAAGTGCATGTTCTCACACTTGAATGGGTACAAAAAGATGAAAATATAATTAATCCAATTGTGTTTCTTTGAGACATTTCCAACACTTCCAGCCAGGAGAACAATGGTAATTTTTTTCCCTTTTCAGCAGAAATAGATTCTTTTTTAAACATTCTACTTTGAATATGGTTTTGTGTGTGTGTGTGTGTGTGTGTGTTTTTTTTTTTTTGCAACTGCCTTTTCTGCCTCCTCTCTAGGATAGTAAAGCTCTGAGCTCTCTATTGGTGTGCATAAAAGATTTTATAAATCACAAAATGTAAAAGTTACAGAGAAAAGAGCTAGTTTTTAGACTATAATACAATCAGCTTTGGGGCTGAAAGAATCAGAGGTCTAAAGGTTTACAGACTCAGAACGAAAGCACATACAACTCCTAGCTCTGAAAATTAGGCCACGTTAACAGAACCATTTGACTGCTCACTTCGCATCTGAAAGTCCAATATTTGAGGAAATATGCTATTTTAATGGCAGGCTTATGTCAGCAGTTATGGAAACGAGGCCTGATGCACTGAAAATAGTCTTCTTGTTGCCTTTGTCCTTCTAATTATTCCAGATTGAGTTAGAATTTCCATCTTCATCCTATACCTTACTTCTCATCCAGCACTGGTCCCTGATTCAGAACTAATTTGTAAGGGTCAAACTAAAGTCTGGAAGCATCCCAAGAACCCATGATTATTTACCAATATTGTTGGGTAGTTAAGAATATACAGCTTTTGGCTAAGCATGGTGGATTTTGTTTTTTTTTTTTAGTAAACAGATTTAGTGAAGGGAAAAAAATAAAAGAGATGAATCTGTTAAATAAGAAATCCCAAATTAAAAACAAAGAATCTACTGATTGCTTTCTTGACTGTAAAAGTACATAGTTGAGATAAGATTAAACAGTATTTACCTAGTATTTAAAATGTATTAGAAATAGTTCATTGCATCAGTTGACATTTATTAAGCAAGATACTATTCTAGGCATTGGGAATACTGAACAGACAAAAATCTCTCCCCTCATAAAGCTTACATTTTAAGTGAAGGGAAACAGACAATAAAAAATAAATTATGTACCATGTGTCAGTAGTGATAAGAGCTAAGGGGAGGGACAGTCTGCAGTTTTAAATAGATAGCCAGAGAAGGTCTCACTAAGCAGTGATGTATGAGCAAATATCTGAAGGAGGTGACAGGGTTAGGGAGCTGGGGAAAGGGGTGATCCATGCATGAGGCTAATTGTGAGGAAAGCACCCAAGACGAATGGAATGGCTAGTACAGGCTTGACGTGGGAAGAACCGTGTCTGCTATAACAGAGGAACATTGTGCCCTGGAGTGGAGCAAGCAAGAGGGAAGCACTAGGAGATGAATAGCAGCAAGGAGGAGCCAGATGATTGTACACAGAACCTTGTAATCAACTGTGGGGACTTGGAATTTTCTTCTTGGAGAGACGAGAAACCACTATAAGTAGATGTTGAACTGTGCTGATGGGCTGGATTATATGAGAAAAGGGAGTCAAGAGAAATCTAAGGTTTTGGTTTGAGCACATAGGATGAAGTTACCATTGAGGAAGACTGAGAAGAGTCAGGAATGAGAGATAAGGTAAGAACATGTTTGGGATTGTCTAAGTGTGATATACTTATTCAGACCGAAAGTAAAGAGGTCAACTAGGCAGATGGATATGTGAGTCTGGAGTTCAAGGGAGAGGTCCAGTGTGGTGGTGAAAATTTGGGAATCATCAGCACATAGATTACGGTACATAAAGCCATGGTATCAGAAGAGATCCCCAAGACAGTGAACAAGATGTCCAAGGACTGTGCCTCGGGCTGTCCAGTGTTTAGCAGCACACAGTTCATCTGGAACCCTTGACAAGAAGCATTCCACAGATGGTCACAAAGGGATTCTGGAAGAAATGATCCCTTAAAATGTTGCAAATTAAGATCATACACTGAGTGGTAATTATAACATGATGCTTTCTAAAATGCCTTCCAAATGTTGTACAATTTTTATGACCAGATGTGAAATCTTCCTTTACCCTCATAAAATTCTAATATATGAATATTTGACATAAGTATGCATAAGTATAATTTATTTATACCTTATATATTAGGATCAATCTTTTATTGTTCAGATAATATCCTACAGTAAAAAGTTTGCTGCTTGGATTTGAAATTTAAGCATTTGGTGAATGTTTCAACAAAGTGTCACTAGATTAATGAGAATCAGTGACTTAAATATAAAAAGGATATTAATGCACCTCACCAAAGAAGATATAGAGGTGGAAAATAAGCATATGAAGAGATGTTCCACATATGACATCAGTGAAATGCCAATTAAAACAATGAGATACCACTACACACCTATTAGATTAGCCACAATCCAGAACTCTGACAATATCAAATGCTAAAGAGAATGCGGAGCAACAGAAACTCTCATTCATTGCTGGTAGAAATGCAAAATGGCACAGCTACTTTGGAAGACAGTTTTGCAGTTTCATACTCTTACCACGCAATCCAGCAAATGCACTCCTTGGTATTTACCCAAAGGAGCTGTAAATTTATGTCCACACAAAAACTTGCACACAGATGTTTATAGAAGCTCTCTGCCTAATGGCCAAAACTTGGAAGTAATCAAGATACCCTTCAGTAGGTGAAGGGATTAATAAATTGGTACATACAGATGATAGTAATATTATTGCTTAAAAGAAATGAACTACCAAGTCATGAAAGGACACGGAGGAAACTTAAATGCATAGTGCTAAGTGAAAGAAGTTAATCTGAAAATTCTAAATACTACATGATCCAACTATATGGCATTCTTGAAAAGGCAAAACTACAGAGAAATAAAAATATCACCGATTACCAGAGGTTAGATGGGGATAGGGGGGATAAGCAAAACACAGAAGATTTTTAGGGCAGTGAAGATACTCTGTATGATACTATCATGATGGATATATGTCATTACGCATTTGTCCAAACCCGTTAAAATGTACAAAACCAATAATGAACCATAATGTAAAGTTTGAACTTTGGGTGATTGTCATGTGTCAATGTAGGTTCAACAATTATAAAAAAAAAAAAATGTACCACTCTGGTGAGTGATGTTGATAATGGAGAAAGTTGTGAATGTTTGTGGGCAGAGGATATATGGAAATTCTCTGTGTCTTCCTCTCAATTTTATTGTAAACCTAAAAGTACTCTAAAAAAAGCAAGTTTTTTTTTTAAAGGATATGTTTTTTAAATTAAACCAAAACTACCCTGTGTTCTCCTGGCTAAATTCTGAGTTGATTTAACCGAGAGATGTAGAGATAATAAATAATCTTCTAATATGATAGAGCTAGATTATTTTAAGTCATATGAGGAGACATTTTAGAAGATTGATGATCTTGATATATGTTTATCATTTTGGTACATAAAATTAAAGTCAATATTAAAAATTGAGAATTTCAGAAAAAATCTAACAATATTCAATGCTTTACATATGTATCAATTTTAACATGGCACCTACTGTTTGGACCATATATATCTTTTGTTTGTGTGAACATTCCATAACTTCTGTAAACCCTAGAGAAAAAAATGTCTAATATACAAGACCCCACGTTATTCCTCTTGCATAGATTCTCTTTTTCTTTAGATTATTTCTTTAAATTTATTTTTGTTATAGTTGACATACAATATTATATTAGTTTCAGGTATAAAACATATCATTAAACATTTATATACCTTACAAAGTGACCACCACAATAAGTCTAGTACCCATTTGTAGGGATGGGCAAAAAAGTAGGAAGGGATCAAGAAGTACAAATCGCTAGTTATAAAAATAGCCAAGAGGATATATAGTACAGTACAAGAAATATAGTCAATAATATTGAAATAACTATCTAACTCATATTTTTTTACTTTTAGAATGCACTTTTAACATTACAAATAATACTCTTTACCCATACTTCTACCCTAATCATCTTTAGAATTAAATTCACCAGAGAAGACTTCTGTAAGGTTGTGATAGTCCAACTGTAGTGCACACACCAATAGAACATCTTCAATATCCTTTCTTAGCATTGATTTTCAAAATTACTCATGATTATATATAGATATAGATATAGTTATAGATATAGATATAGATATAGATATAGATATAGATATAGATATAGATACAGATATAGATATAGATAATCTTAAAATGAGAATCAGAACTTTTTTCAAGATCTATGGTAATAAAAAGTCAACACTTCAATGCTATCAAACTGCACATGATGCCATAAGACAATTTCATTAAGAACTACATCTCTCCTTTCTCAAAATAAAATTGTATATCAATCAATTAACATGTTCTCTCTTCATTATAGCCAGTTTAAGCCACTTTTCAAACATAAAAATATTTAATCCTAAAAAATTAAAATTGTTAGTGAGAAAGTAAATTATTTACATAGAAATTACTCTTTTCTATCAAAAATTCTTTCTCATGAGACTTAGAGTCATAAATAACTCAGCGGAAGTCCATTAATCTCATATCATCTAGAGAAATTATAACAATACAAAGGTAAGAAGTGACCATGTCTTAAGATAAGACATGAATACCCACAACAGCTGACCCAGATCCCAAGTGAGCCTAGCCAGGACTAGGAGGTTAGCTAGTGTACAGTGACCTCACTCATGTGTGACAGTTGGCTAGCTATTGGCTGGGATGAGTAAGCCACATTCCTCCCATCGTCTAAAGGAAATGAAAAGACATCACAAATTGGTATGGAAAGGGTAGGGGCAAGATATAGAATTTAAAAAATGAACTAAAAATTTTTAAATTGTAGCAATTCCTACAATTAATTCTTAATTTATAGACTATGCTTTCTAAACTCCAAAGATATATGCGAATTTGAGGTATAGTCATTGTTTTCAGAAAATCCAAAATTCAAGTTATGAAAAATATCCACAATAAATGATTCACTAAACAGCCAATCTAGGGATAAGAAAATTAATGACAGAAATAAAAATAAGAACTTAAACTGTTCATAAGGATGAAAGCCATACACTTGACAGCTAGCACATGCAGCAGCGACAACATACTATAAGATGATATTTAAGACATTTACAGTAATGTTTTTATAGATTCACCTACCTTTGAATTTTATTTCATTAATTACACGAGAATGATCCTGAATAGCTAAGAATTATCTTACACATTTTGCCTTTATGGGTATAGGAGATATGTCGAGCCCTCTAAAAGAAGTTTATAAGCCAAAAAAAAAAAACATGTACTGCATAACTTCATCTCCAGACATGATCAGCAGCCTGGAAAAGTGAAACTTTATTTCACTTTATCAATAAATATAAACCCTAGGAATTACTCAAACTAAAAAAAAAAAAAAAAAAAAAAGATAAATAAGAAACTTACTCTCTTTTCTTGTAACCCTTTTTCTTTATTGTTCCAACCTTTTCTAAGATTTAGAAGCAATCTTGAGAGATCATCATGAACACACCAGAATCTTTAAATGGTATCATACTTACACTATACAAGGCAAAGAAAAAAAATAAGAAAAAAGACCCTATTTAAAAGTTTAGTGATACAAAATTCTATAACTTACCTTGGAACCTTACCCCAATAATCCTCGTTATCATCGAGTGACTTACTCATTTTCTATCAAATCATACTTACAAGCTTTTATTAAGCAAGTGAAAAAGATCAGTTTTATAATACAGTGAATTTAATTCATGATTTCATTCATTCAACAAGGTTGGGTGAGTGTCCACAATATGCAAAGTCTGATTTGTATAAATTAAAGTAATTGTAACCATTAGGGGAAAGGAAAATGGAGCATTTGCTGATCGTCTGTCATATGTTAGACTATTTGAGGGGTACATTTTCTCACAGGAACCACAGGAGTTTCAAGAGTTAAGCAATTTGCCCAAGGTAATAGCTAAAGTGTGGCAGAGCCTGAATTAGAGCACGCACCTATCCAATGTTAACATCTATTTTTCCACGGCACCATATTTTAAAATACATGTTGGCCAGTTCATAAAATAAAAGGAATAAAAATTATTTTTATATAACCTTTAAAACTATATTTTACACTCATACCATAACACACACCCGACATCTCTGGTTACTCCACACCTGTCAGAATCCTTAAATAACATAAGCATAACATATTTATCCCTGAAGAACATAAACAGTTGAATATACAAGGTTCCAAAATAGGGCTAGAAAAGCTGTAAAATGCTTCTAATTATTGATAAATACCATGTGAGTGGTGACAAAGCAGAGTAAGTCATTAGATTATACTATCAGCTGAGAATGATTTGAGAAATTAAATTACTCCCTTTCTCCCTACATTATCTAACACTTTTAACTCTTAGGGCCACTGCAGCTCACTGGTATGTCCAGAGCCCAGAATTTAGCTAAATTCAATCACTAGATCATTGTACATTATTTTATTTCCATATTCATAAGGATCTCAATTGAAGTATGTAGTCAAATTTAAAAGCATCCAAAGTCAAATAAATATATCTATTTAGTAATGCTTTTAACTCTTATCATCTACAAACCAATCCTGGAAAAAATACACTAGACAGAAACCAATGATACTAGACCACACCTTTTTCTTGTCCTAGAAAAAACGTGTTGATCTTATCCGTTTTAGACTACCATTTACCGGATCTTATCGGATGTGTGCCCTCCCAGGCAATAATGTTGAGCACCAAAGGTGGCTTATATGATGATTGTTAATTTCACTGCTATTTCCTTTCTTTTGAATTTATATTACACACAGAAGATTTTATGAGCATAAAGCTCTTCTCTGCCTATGAACCAATTTTGGACAAAGTATTAGCAATATTCTACAAAGATAAATAAATCTATGCATATAATTTTACTTTGTTTTTCTTCTACTAACCTTATTTTTGCAGTAAAAAGCTTTTGCTATTATCTTAAAAATGTGTCTCTGCGATTTATAACTTTAAATCTGTATAATACATAATTCTTGGTGATAAGTTTGGTCTGTGGGTTGGATTTTTCTTATGCAAATTATTCTGTTAAGTTATGAATTACGGTATAGTACTTATAAGAATTTCTCCATTTCCTAGTAATAAAAGGCTTTGTAGTGAATATAATGAATGTAAATGTATCTACAGGTAGACTACTGGAATATTAACTGTTGCATGCTCTGCTACGATAAAAATTGAAAAAGACATTTCCAAAAAAATTTAGTTTCCCTTCAAGCTTAGGATATTAGAATACTCAAATAGTCACATTTTGACAAGCACTGACAATATTTTTCATACTACTTTGAAAATTATTTTCCTCTGAAATTATTCACTCACATTCAAGACAATATTCAGTATATATAATGCTATACTGAAGTAGATTTGTTCGGAAACAGGACTACTGTACTAAAACACATATAAAACATGTTTCAATTGTAAATTAGGTTCCATGCCTATTGCCATTAAGAGGTTGATTTGTGGGATATAACCTAAGGTTTCCCCACAGATCCTATTACTACTATATCTGTCTCATTCTAGCTTCCAGTGGTTTTGGTCCTGGCAGTGGCCCCATTGGGAAGTACAACTTAAACATAGCAGCTTAAGTCCTCCTAAGATACAAAGAAACAAGAAGTCCAAAGATATTGTACCCCGTATGCTGAGAATAAAGAAATATATATTTATTTATAATAAAGCAAATTAAATTCAGCATGTTCTTCCCCACACATAGGAAAATAAGATTACTAAACAAGAGCTTTTAAAAATCCTTTAAAAGTTTCAGTGTTAAAAATGTGTGTTTACTGTTGAAATCTGAATGAGGTCTGTACTGAGTTAATAGTATTGTACCAATGTCAATTTCCTGGTTTGACAATGTATGATAGTTCCTTAAATGTTATCAGCAGGGGAAAATGAGTGAAGGGCTCGAGAGTATACTTTTACATCTTTTACATCTGTGAGTATAATATTATTTCAAAACAATGAGTTTTCAAATGTGTTCTGTAAAATTCTCTCCAATATAAAGTTGCTTTCAGACTTTCTATTATTTTAGAATTCTATATCCATAAGTCATCTTCAGGTGATAAATAATCAGGGCTCCAACACCAATGTCATTTTGGTGCAAAAAGATGTTAACTAGCACTTCTTAATTTGTGTGGTATTTTTTCTTTTCTCTTGAAGCAACACTTACAAGCAAATAGTTAACAGTTTTAAACTTTACTATATTTTCTGAAATGTCCTGTTACTTAATGGGTCTTTTCAGAGGTTTATTTAATAGAGGTAACTGATGTCATTATTTCTTCTTCATATTTTCCTAATGAGTTAATTCTTTCAAGCTCTCTTTAGAAGAAAGACTTACAACCTGAACTTCCAATATGAAGACAAGTTGTTAAAATATGCAATGTAAAAAAAAAATAATAAAATATTCTACAATATAGAGTAACTAAAATAAGTAAACTAAAATATATACTGACACTTTATATTTGTCATCTACTTATCATCGTTAGAGACCAATCCTGTCTCCACTTGATATTTAGACATGGCTTGTAGCTGTTACTGTTGACATGGCCTTGCTTAATGTTTTGAACACTACAGTTGTTCATAAAAAAATTTTATATATGATTTTGTATTGTGCAGAACTAAATGTAGTTATTGTTTTAAAATACTATTTCAAAATTGTATCTAGCTATATTTTGCTTTACTTATATTTATTTTTGATAACACTTCATAGCAATACTTTATATCCATCTTAATAATAAATTCATTTCATTAGTTTTTAATAATTAGGATAGTATAATATTGTAAATATAAGAAAATATATGGGTATGTTAATTTTACTTCTAAGCATATTTTCACTTAGATACCAGTCTATTCTACCCACCACTGTCTAGTATATGTGCTAATATTAAAATGATTACATTTAAATTTTAGAAATATTGAAATTCAGTAAAGTAATTCACTTATGTCCTGAAATTTGCATTTACTAAAAAATCCCACTCGGTTTGTATTTTGTTTCACAGTTTTAAAACTTAAGTACATATAAAAACTACAAGTG